>NC_134364.1:69725554-70025554 GCF_048569485.1 Anomaloglossus baeobatrachus | reverse complement strand
GAGCACAGGACCCGGGGAGGGGAGCCGAGGACCCGGGGAGCGTGACAGGATCCAGCCATATTAAAGTTGTCAGTGCCACAGAAAAATGCAATATAAAAACCTGGTTGTCAACACTTGCAGAATTAGCCAGATTGGGACTATGCTGCAGTACCAGACTCCACCAGTCAGAAGAGTGGCGCTGTCTCTTGATCTACATACAAGCCTGATTTTGGGTTTTCTTTGGAATGTAGTGAATAGTAATGGTTTCGCGAGACAGCCGGAACGTTGACCCTATAGATATCAAACGTAAGCGCTGTGGAGTCTCCTGTGTGAACTGAAGGACTCGGCTGTCACTGTTGTGCCTTCCGCAGGAGCGTATCATCCCTACATTTACTTGAGGCCAGTGATCCCGCAAGCCTTCCTCTTGTGATGACACTAATTAGAGAGAATGTAAGGTATCGAAGGCTGGAAGACACTTCTCCCCCAGGGTTGAACACTATGGGAGTGACATGGGAAACCTGGTAATGAATAGTCTACAAATGACACTGGAAGAACTCAAGATTTCCTGCGCTCGTGTGAGATTGACCTGTAAGTACGACACTCTTGTGCCAGAAGATGCTGTTATCGAGAACTCAGCCTCCGCTTTGAGAAAAATCTGATGTACCGCTGTGAACGGACTGTAGCTACAAAGCCAACGCGAAATAAATCACACGGAATGTTTTAGCCGCCTCTGATTTATTGCAGTACATCCCGGCTCGCCCAGCGAACAGAGACATCGCCTTGTTGTTCCGCAAGATTTGAAAGGAATAAATAAACACGTAACGTAGCAAAACACAACAAAATCCTTTTTCTGTGTGATTATTAATTTAATTCTCCGGCGTCTTCACAAAAAAAAAAGAGAAATGAGATAGCGGATTAAGAAAAAAAAAAAAGGCAAAAAAACAATAAAATATCAACCCCTGGAAAACCGGCTCCTCGAACCCTATGTAACCCACATAGCACTGAAATATTAATCAGGGGTCATGTATCAATGGGGCTGTCTCATTCATTTCCATGGAGATGTAGCTTAAAATCTTCAACGGATTCTTAAAAGGATTTTCGGAGCGTGTGCACTTGATACCAGACCACGCGTGGCACAAAAAGAAAAGATCTAACGTGGAACCATCATGCATCCGTAATATAGCACTAATATGGATCTCCTAATACTGTTTCACAAATAGCCTTAATTTTAAAAAAAATAAATGAAAAATGCCTTGCCGTTTTGTGCATACAGGTTTAATGCAGACCTATGTGTCTCCATGGTTACAGACTACAAAACAAGCTTCTGTGTAGTCTGATCCTGCAGTCTAGTGCCCAAACATTCCCTTTGCCACCTCTTCCTAAGGCTACTTTCATACATCCGGTTTTTGCTCTGCGGCACAATACGGCACTCTGCAGAAAAACCGCAACCGTTTTTTTTTTGCCGCCGGTTGCGTTTTTTTGCATAGACTTACATTAGTGCCGTATTGTGCCGCATGGGCTTGCGTTCTGTCCGGTTTTTGCCGCATGCGGCAGATTTAGCCGATGCCGCGGCCGGATCGAACGTTCCCTGGCACGTTTTTTGCTCCGGCAAAAAAACCGCATCGCGCCGCATCCGGCCGCTGCGGCGCATTTGTGGAGCCCTACAGGTGCGGTGCAGCAGTGTATTACCTTCAGGGACTCCACGTGGATGGAACAGTCTGGTCACAGGTAGGGAACCTTCTTCTAGGATTGTCGTGACGCCACTCTCAGAATTGCGGTCAGTGGGGACCGCCACTGCAGATTAAGGGATGCCTGGGGCTGATGGTGGGTGCAGTAGGTTGTAGTAGCCTCCTGAGAGTAAGGCAAGCCCCAGGTCCCTGTGTATGTGGGTGGGACCACAGGTCGCAGAATGACTCAAACACAGTCCAAGAAGTCTTTTAACGTGTTTACTCACTGTTTAGAGGTCACGGTGAGATGCCCGGGCGACACTATGATAACCAGGTGGAACCAGGAATTCCAGGAGGCCGTTCTGAGGGTAGCTGTCCGCTCGCCCTCCTTGCACTCTTTTTGTTTGGGAGGATCCCTTGCTTGAAGCGTAGTAGGACTCCTCCAGGGAAGCTGTTACTACCCTGCTCCCCTCTCTCTGGCCCGTCTGCCGGCAGCGTGGCCTTGGTGGGATGGCTTCTGGCCCTGTCCCCTTATGGGCCTGGTGATTGCTGCTTGGCTCGAGCTCTGTGTAGTAGTGGTGAGGGCATAAAGTACCCCCACCTGTAGGTTAAGCAGCTCTGGATGATTTGCTGCCTGTACTGGGGATCTGTTTCCCCTTGCGTGCTCGGATACCAGGATCTCCGTACTCAGCCACCCCTCTCTCTGGATGTCTTTCAGGCCGACCCACGGTACCCTTTCTCCCCCGCTTTCAGCTACTGCACTCCTCAGGACCCGTCTGACACGAGAGACCCTCTGCTCCCTTCCACACACTTCCACCTCCAGCTCCCGACTCCTCACTTCCTCTCTGCCCTGCTTCCTAGCAACCAGCCTCTGAGCACACCCCTTGCTGGGAATTGAAAGTTAACCCCTACTGGCTACCCAAGGGTCCCTTCTAGTGGTGTGGGAGACCTGGTCACTATGTGTTTGTGTGTGCACCTCATCCTGGCCTTTGGAAATTACCTGGAAGCATTGTCCCCGCATGGGTGCAATACTCTGTGGTGCCTGACCAGGTCAGGGGCGCCACATTCCCCCTTAGTTATCATCAGCACGTCCTCGGGCTGCAAAGACAAGAGAAAAGAAAAAAGGTAAATACAAACTTTTCCCACACAGGGGCAATCATTTACATTTAAACATACCAGGTACCATTTCACCACCAACCACCCACATGTCCGAACCCCACCCAAAAACCTCCAGGAGGTAGGTCGCCGGTCCTTTTGGTGACCAGGGCTGGGCCATCACATTCCCCAGACCTTTCCTCCAATCTTCCTCTCCTGAGGAGAGTGGTGTGAGGTAGGCCCCATAAACAGGCGTACCCGCTTCCAAGTGTTGGAGGACAGGCCCCATAAACAGGCGTGCCCCCTTGTTGGTGCAGAGCCATGCCCCTCAACAGGCAGACTCTGTGGTTGATACCAAGGAGGTAACTTTTTACAATGCAAAAGTTTGTGGTTAAAGCCAGTTCATAACCGGTGGTCCATTTTTTTTTTTTTTTTAAATGCACGTGAACTAGTGTAAAGAAAACATTTTAAAGAGGTCTCACAATAGTCCTTGTGGGCACATTTCACTTAAACGTTACTTAACTATAAACAGGTTAAACATTACCTTTCATACCGTCACTTTGAACTAAACTGTACTTTCTCTATAGCGTAATGGGAGCTGACCAAAGTTGCTGCGGGTTGATCTACGCAGTACTATACTGTCATCTGTCTGAGGTTGTGTCCTCCCACCCGATGTATGTGTCTCGATGTGAATAATAGGTGTACTAGGTATTGATACCAGTGCATGGTCTTCTGCTTCAGCTACATTTGGCTCTTCCAGGTTCTGAACAGGTTCTTCTGGGTCTCTTACTTCTCCAGATTGAGGGAATGTAATAACCGGAATAACTACTGCTCCATTGTATTGAGGCCAACTTGCTGGAAAATCTCCAAGTACAGTATGGATCATCTTTTCTTTTGGTTCTTGAACTGGCAAAGGGTTGGGAATTTCTTCAGGGATTCTTAGTTGTTCAGGACATTTCTTTAAGCGATCTCTAGAAACGACAGCTGTTGTTTTTCCTCCATCTTTGCTGATAAGGCATGTCTTTTCATTGCTAAGCGTCGATGGTAACACAGTATAGGGTTCTTCTTCCCAGTGATTGTCAAGTTTATGACGTCTTCTCTTTCTTTTGAGAACTATATCTCCTGGCATCAAAGGAACAGCAGGTGCTTTTCGATTGTAGGCCTTTTCTTGTTTCTCACGCTGCTGAGTCAGGCTTCGCTCCACACACTCTTGTACTTTCTTGTATTGGGCTTGGCGGTTGGAATCCCAATCAGCACCTTGTAGATGGTCTTCAGGGGTCTCAACTCCCATTTCCAGATCTACTGGCAATCTCCCTGGTCTGGCCCTCATCAGGTATGCCGGTGTGCAGTTCGTGGAACTCACAGGGATGTTGTTATACATGTCCACTAGATCGGGCAGTTTTTCCGGCCACTGACTTCGTTCTTCTAGTGGGAGCGTCTTCAGAAGGTCGAGAATGATGTGGTTCATCTTCTCACACATGCCATTGGTCTGAGGATGGTAAGGCGTAGTACGGATCTTCTGGCAGCCGTATAGGTTACAAAACTCCTTAAACACTTCAGCTTCAAAGGCTGGTCCTTGGTCAGTGAGCACTTGATCTGGATAGCCATGTGGTCGACAGAAGTGTGTCTGGAAAGCTTTGGCTGCAGTTTGACCTGTCAAGTCCTTGACTGGTACTACCACCAGGAATCTGGAGTAGTGGTCAACCATAGTGAGAGCGTAGTTGTAGCCTTGTCTGCTGGGTGCCAACTTTACATGGTCCAGGGCCACGATCTCCAGGGGCCGTTTAGTTTGGATTGGCTGGAGTGGTGCTCTCTGGCTGTGCTGGTCTTTTCTTCTAAGATTGCAGGGCCCGCAGTTTCGACACCACTTCTCTAGGGCAGATCTCATACCCACCCAGTAGAATCTTACTTTAAGTAGGGCCTCCAGTTTCTTCCAACCAAAGTGGCCTGCACCATTGTGATAGGCTTCTAGCACCATCCTCGTATCCTTCTGTGGTACAATCACTTGCCACACCTTCTCATGCGTCCTCGGGTCAATGATGCTCCTGTAAAGTTTGTCTTGATAGATGAATAATCGACCCCTCTCCTTCCATAGGTACTGTGCCTCAGGTGGGGCTCCTTTGTCAAGGCTGGCGCCAGGCTGGCTGATCAGTTTCTTTACCAAGCCTACCGCTGGATCATTTTCCTGGGTCTCCTTCCAGTTGTAGTGAGGTAGTGGGTTCAGGGTCACCTCTTGGCGGTTGGCACGCGACTGCCGACACTGTTTTGCTCCATGGCGATGGAACGCTGGCAGCTCAATCTCTTCAAGATCATCTACATCTTCACCCTCGTCTGCTAGGTGAGGCATCCTGGACAGAGCATCTGCGTTGCCGTTCTTGCGGCCAGCTCGATACTTGACGGTAAAGTCATAATTCGCCAGTCGGGCTACCCAACGCTGCTCCATGGCACCCAATTTAGCAGTATCCAAATGGGTCCGGGGGTTGTTGTCCGTGAAGACAGTGAATTTGGTGGCTGCCAGGTAGTGTTTGAACCGCTCTGTGATAGCCCATACCATGGCCAGGAACTCTAGCTTAAATGAGCTATAATTCTCTGGGTTTCTTTCAGTAGGCCTGAGCTTCCTGCTGGCGTAAGCAATCACACGCTCTTTGCCTCCCTGCACCTGTGAAAGCACTGCTCCCAGTCCCACATTACTGGCATCTGTGTACAGTACGAATGGCAGACCGTAGTCAGGGTAGGCTAGGATCTCTTCACTCGTCAAGGCCCCTTTCATTTGTCTGAAGGAGTGTTCTTCTGCTTCTCCCCAGTGAAATGGCGGGCCGGAGATCTTTCCTTTCTTCTTTGGGTGGCCTACCAGGAGCTCTTGCAAAGGCGCTGCCATTTTCGTGTAGCCCTTGATGAACCTTCTGTAGTAGCCTACCAAGCCAAGGAACTGACGTACCTCCCGAACGGTAGTAGGTGTGGGCCATTCCTGGATGACTGTGACCTTCTCTGGGTCCGGTGCTACTCCTTCTGCACTGACCACGTGACCTAGGTACTGGACCTTTGGCTTCAGTAAATGGCACTTGGATGGTTTCAGCTTCATTCCATATCGGGATAGTGCTTCAAAGACTTCAGCCAGGTGTTTCAGGTGGTCCTCGTAGGTCTTGGAGTACACGATGACATCATCCAGGTAGAGCAGGACGGTTTCAAAGTTGAGGTGCCCTAGGCAGCATTCCATAAGCCTCTGGAAGGTCCCGGGGGCATTGCAGAGTCCAAATGGCATGCTGTTGAACTCACAGAGGCCCGTTGGGGTGGTGAAGGCCGTCTTCTCCCGATCTTCTTCTGCTACAGATACTTGCCAGTAGCCACTAGTAAGATCTAGGGTAGAAAAGTAGTTGGAGGTTTTTAAGGCAGCGAGGGATTCCTCTATCCTTGGCAAAGGGTAGGCATCCTTGTGTGTTATCTGATTTATCCGACTGTAATCCACACACATCCTCATCGTGCCATCCTTCTTTCTCACCAGGACCAGGGGAGCCGCCCAGGGGCTGCAACTGTCCCTTATGACTCCTGCCTCCTTCATGTCCTTCAGCATGTCCTTTGTGCGCTGGTAATGGGCTGGTGGAATAGGCCTATGTCTTTCCTTAATGGGAGGATGACTGCCTGTGGGTATGTGATGTTGCACCCCTTTGATCCTACCAAAGTCTAGTGGGTTCTTACTAAAGACCTGCTCGTATTCCTGCACGACCCTGTAAACCCCATGTTTCTGGTAGACGGGTGTAGAGTCAGTCCCCACGTGTAGTTTCTGGCACCAGTCCTCTAACTGCTTTTGGGAGGTCTCATCCTCTGTTGAGTCAGCTTGTGTCAGGGGACCTACAGGTGTTATGGCGTCATCTGAGCATGTAAACAGTTTGGCTATGGTAGCGTACCTTGGTAGTCTGGCTTCCTCCTCCCCACAGTTCAACACTCGTACAGGCACTCGTCCCTTGTGTACATCAACTACCCCCCTGGCTGTCAGAATCGTGGGCCAGTGGTCTGAATGAGTGGGCTCTAGTACAGCCTGGTAATCTTGTCCTCTGAGACCTACCGCTGCTCTACACCACATCATCATTTCACTCCGTGGGGGTATCACAATGGGGTTAGCATCCATCACCCGTACACTACCAATCTCACCGCCAGTCTGTTTTACCTGTTGCTTCCTCAGAATGATTCGGATCTCCTTTTGCAAGGCTCTTTGCGACCTGCCCTCAGCACCTTCAACAATCTGGTGAAGCAACAACAACACTTCCCCTAGGCAATTTTCTATGACATTAGTGCCTAAAATCATTTGCGGGTTCCTTTCTCTAATATCAGTGTCCACAACAATCAGTCCTTGTCCCTTCATTTCCTGCCTTCCCACCTTTATGGTTACCTCTTTGACCCCAATCTGGCCTATAGGTTGTCCGTTGGCAGCATAGATGGTGATGGAGGGGTCCGGGGGTCGGAGTTCGTCGTCCGACCAAAACCTACGATAAAGGACATACGGGATCGTGGTTACCTGAGAGCCGGTGTCCAATAATGCCGGGGTAGGGATCCCATCCAGGGCGATGGACAGGACAGGACGTCCACCCACGTACTGACCACGGCAGCGACCTGGGCCTGATCTTCTTAATCCTGAGGACTGGCCCTCGGCCCCAGGTTTGGCTCGTTTAAAGGGCAAGCCCTTGCATAGTGACCTGCCTCCTGGCAACGACGACAGATGGGTTGTCCAGATGAGTCATAGCGATCACTGCTCCTGCCTCGGGTTGTAGGACCTCTTCTCCTCCGCATCCAAGGGACGTCCTCTGGGCTGTCAGCTAGCAGGATCCGATGAGGGACTTTGGTTTCTGAGGGCAACTGCATTGCTTTCAGGATTTGTGCGACATCCTTAGTGAGCTGTTGCACCTGGGAGGATAGTGTATTTATAGTCTCTGCTGGTGCGTTGAGTCCTTTTGCAGTTACCAGGGACTGCGAGGAGGATTCCGCTCCTGCAGCCGTGGAACTGGCAGGCCATGCGGGTGCGATGGGGTCTGTGTCCACAGGAGGTTGGAGTGCTTTCACTGCCCTGTCTTTCAGAATGGCAAAGTCCACGTCAGGGTGTTCCAGGGACCACAGCTTCATCTGCTTCCCATCCTCAGGAGAGTGCAGGCCCCGCAAGAATTGTTCCTTCATCATCCGGTTTCCTTCCTGATCACTGACAGGGTCCACCAGCTTGAGAGCCCGTAGTGCAGCCTGCAGCCTGAGGGCATAGTCTCTTATGCTATCCTGGGGCTTCTGCCGGCAGTTATAGAAGTCCGTCCTCAGCTCTCCCTCGGTGCGGTGTTCAAAAGCAGCTGCTAGTTTGGCAAAGATGGTCTCAACAGAGCCCCGGTCATCATTGGTCCAGGACTCAGCTTCCAATTCTGCTGCTCCAGTCAATTGTCCCAGCACCACAGCGGCCCTCTGCTTACCAGTCATCGCGTGCATGTCTAGCAGGGTGTTGATCTTCTTCTTAAACCCGGTCAGCGTGTCTATTTTACCGGCGTATTGGGGCAGCCATTGCGCTCCTGGGACATACAGCAAGGAAACTGGCATTATGGGGGAGATTTCGGCCGGCGCGGCTGCGACCGCGGCACCGGCACCAGGCGCTGCTGCGTCCAGCGCGACGGGGGCTGGCATCGCTTGGGTTGCGTCGCCCTGACCAGGGGCATTACCTCCTGCAGCGTCCATTTTTCTTCAAAAATCTGCGCGCTCCCTTTCCACTTCCTGGATCAGTACGCTCTCCGAATTGTGGGGATTCTGGGGCGGCCACACCTCTTCGTGGGCGGTGCTCTTCTCCCTCGCGCGGGCTGCAGCGCGCGCTTTTGAAGATGGCAATATGGCGGCGGTTCAATTTTTGCGGTCGGACCTCTGAGGCACACGGTCACCTGTCTGAACAGGTCTAGTCCTTATCCTGTTCGTGACGCCAGATCTGTGGAGCCCTACAGGTGCGGTGCAGCAGTGTATTACCTTCAGGGACTCCACGTGGATGGAACAGTCTGGTCACAGGTAGGGAACCTTCTTCTAGGATTGTCGTGACGCCACTCTCAGAATTGCGGTCAGTGGGGACCGCCACTGCAGATTAAGGGATGCCTGGGGCTGATGGTGGGTGCAGTAGGTTGTAGTAGCCTCCTGAGAGTAAGGCAAGCCCCAGGTCCCTGTGTATGTGGGTGGGACCACAGGTCGCAGAATGACTCAAACACAGTCCAAGAAGTCTTTTAACGTGTTTACTCACTGTTTAGAGGTCACGGTGAGATGCCCGGGCGACACTGTGATAACCAGGTGGAACCAGGAATTCCAGGAGGCCGTTCTGAGGGTAGCTGTCCGCTCGCCCTCCTTGCACTCTTTTTGTTTGGGAGGATCCCTTGCTTGAAGCGTAGTAGGACTCCTCCAGGGAAGCTGTTACTACCCTGCTCCCCTCTCTCTGGCCCGTCTGCCGGCAGCGTGGCCTTGGTGGGATGGCTTCTGGCCCTGTCCCCTTATGGGCCTGGTGATTGCTGCTTGGCTCGAGCTCTGTGTAGTAGTGGTGAGGGCATAAAGTACCCCCACCTGTAGGTTAAGCAGCTCTAGATGATTTGCTGCCTGTACTGGGGATCTGTTTCCCCTTGCGTGCTCGGATACCAGGATCTCCGTACTCAGCCACCCCTCTCTCTGGATGTCTTTCAGGCCGACCCACGGTACCCTTTCTCCCCCGCTTTCAGCTACTGCACTCCTCAGGACCCGTCTGACACGAGAGACCCTCTGCTCCCTTCCACACACTTCCACCTCCAGCTCCCGACTCCTCACTTCCTCTCTGCCCTGCTTCCTAGCAACCAGCCTCTGAGCACACCCCTTGCTGGGAATTGAAAGTTAACCCCTACTGGCTACCCAAGGGTCCCTTCTAGTGGTGTGGGAGACCTGGTCACTATGTGTTTGTGTGTGCACCTCATCCTGGCCTTTGGAAATTACCTGGAAGCATTGTCCCCGCATGGGTGCAATACTCTGTGGTGCCTGACCAGGTCAGGGGCGCCACACATTTTTCAATGCATGCCTATGGACGCCGGATGCGGCGCGATGCGGAAAAAAAAGCATCCGGCCGCCGCATGCGGTTTCTTCCACTGCGCATGCTCAGTAGCGTGCCGCAACCGGAAAAAAACAGACCGGCCACATGTAAAAACTTATGCAAAGGATGCGGTGTTTGCATAGGTTTCACAGCCGGATTGAGCCGCACTGCTAAAACCGGATGTGTGAAAGTAGCCTAATATATACAGAGTTTGTGTGTGGTCTGTCACTATGTTATACTATCATACTGTCATGGGTATGTCCCACTCCGGAGAGACCTCTAGCGAGTATGGGATCAAAAGCTCACAACGCCTTTGAGTGAATTTACTTCCTGATGGTGCTGTAGGGATTAAGGACTCTTTCCTATCTGGCTGTCCTTTGTAACCTTACTCTCTGGTGCAGCTCTTTTTGAGCCAGTTAGAGAATCTCATTCTTATGCAGTCCACTTTGGAACTTTGGAAGGAGCCTGTCTCTGGAAGAAGCTGAGGAGTCATGACAATTGCAGCTGTGATGTTTATGTACATTGGAGTAGCTTTTTCTTTTGTGTCTATTTTCCCCCTGTCTGGCTCCCTTGCCTTGTGTTGTATTATTGTAGTGATGAGACAAGTGCTTCTGCCGGCCTTCTCACTAGCCAGGGTGAGTTCAGGGCAAGCGAGGGCCTAGGCATGTAATCGGCAACGGGGGGGCAAAGGACCCGTATAGGTGGTGTTTAGCTGCATTGGATTGTTTTACTTTTTGTGTCTATTTCCCCCCTGTCTGGCTCCCTTTCCTTGTGTTGTATTATTGCAGTGATGAGACAAGTGCTGTTGCCGGCCTTCTCACTAGCCAGAGTGAGGTCATGGCACGTGAGGGCTTATGCATGTGATGGCGACAGGGGGAAGGTCTTGTATAGGGATGTTAGGGAGCGTAGGGTGTGGACTAAGTTAAGTGGCAGGAGGTATCCCCTCTCCCTATCGCCAGGGAACACCGGATTCTGGCCATCAATCATGGGAACACCACCACACTGTGGCAAGCAGGCAGCCATGAGGCAGAGGAGCGGTGTGGACCTGAAGAGAGATGATGAGAGAATCCCTGAAGAATTCTCTATTCCTAAAGTGCTACAGTTGTACATAAACTATTTTATCTATTTGGAGTGTACATTAAAAATACTTTACACTATCTTGGAAGACTTTTCTCTTTTTGACATGTTAGATACTTTTGGTCTAAGAAACCAATACAAATAGCTAAGTCTCTGATCAGCATTGGCACTTGATTAGCCCTTGATTAGCCCATGCTCACCAACATTGTCTTAAAAATGGGATCGCCCATGAGGAACAACTTCAATTAATATACTATAATAGAATTCCAGTAGGTACAGAAAAGTAACAGCGAAAGGGAAAGGAAACCCTGTGTCTAAGGAAGGGGGAGATGGTGACCCCTGACCAAGTCTACCGCTGGCCCTTGGCTTCCCTCTCTACTCTAAATAGGTTCCGCACCTATGCGCCGAGCAGGATACCTGACCTTGGCTAACCCTGAAGTAGGCCCTAGGTAGGGAACGGGTGGGATCAGTGCTTTTTCAAACCCACTAAGCTATAAAGAAGACAAAAGGAGGACACACGGGGGGAAAGCACAAGAACAAGTTATCTCGAGATGACTCACGGAAAAATATAGCAAAGAACAACAATATATTTCTTCAGATGAGTGCAAGCTGACTGCTTGCATCCAGAGCTTGTGTAGGTTTTCAGTCTATCACCAGCACAGATCCAGGGGGAAAGAGAGGGTTTAAGCACACAAAGGGAAGTATTGATGATTAACAGCTGAAAGGTGAGGAGCTCCGCGGTGTCCTAAAGGGATAAACCCCGAGCAGAAAATGTCAGGCAGCAGTTTGTGTAGGTTTTCAGTCTATCACAGCACAGATCCAGGGGGAAAGAGAGTGTTTAAGCGTGCAAAGGGAAGTACTTATGAATAACAGCTGAAAGGTGAGGAACTCCGCAGGGTCCTAAAAGGGAAAGGATTAACCCTAAGCAGAGAATGTCAGGGAGCAGTTTGTGTAGGTTTTCAGTCTATCACCAGCACAGATCCAGGGAGAAAGAGAATGTTTAAGCACACATAGGTAAGTACTGATGATTAACAGCTGAAAGGTGAGGAACTCTGCAGGGTCCTAAAAGGGAAAGGATTAACCCCAAGAAGAGAATGTCAGGTAGCAGTTTGTGTAGCCAAACACTGCAACCTTCTTAAAAAGTATTCTTACATTTGTTTAATGGGATTTCTAAAAAAACACAAACTAATGTTAACATCACAAGCAAACGCACCCCCCTATCAGTGGTTATCAAACATATTGGTGACCATGGCTGGCCTCATTCCACTAGAATATTTTTTTAAAAAAATTGTCTAAAATAAAAATTGAAAAAGACAACAAATGCCTTTAAACTTTGTGCATTTGTGATTTTTATTCCAGACAATACTGATTACCAAAGATTTGACTTTTTTTTTTTTCTCAGGCCGGAACTGAAGTGTGATGTGTCGGAGAGCCGCCTTCACACTGCGCTGCATTAAGAGGAAGCCCGGCCGTGGTTAAGTCTATTATCCTGTGGCCAGCAGACCATACCAATCCCATCATTTGTGGCCACAATGAGAAAGGAGCCTAATGTACGTTTCACTCAAGCCTTATCATTGTGGTTTTGTGGTCAGTGGGCCGATTCGGAGTACAACACACACACGTTACGCAGCCTTTAGATGGAGTTTTGCAATGTATTCCGTGTAATACTGCTATATCGCAGGTGCAGATAGGATTTTTTTTGTTTATGTTTATAATTTTTGCAATATGTAAATATATTTTTCTATCTAAATAATGTACAAATTGTGGACACCCCCATCCTGATGATCCCCTGCAAACCTTCTTGCAAACTCAATTACATATGATATGCTCATTTTGTCATGCAGCGCCCCCGCAGGAAAAATAGATTATTACAGACTCTTATTAAATTCAATGACCATGCATAATGCATGCCATTGTTATCACACCCCCACCCTTGTATTTAAAGGATGCATGCATCCTGATTTCCATCAAATTCATTTTTTGCGTGAAATTTTTTATTAATCCATACATTTATTACTATCACCAGTGAAGGATGAGATTTCATAATTGATGCCTTGCAGAAGTAGAAATGTCATCACCGAGCAAGTAAGGCTAAGTTCACATTTCCGTTGTTTTGTATCAGTCACATGCGTCGCTTGACGCATGTGACTGATGCGCTGTTCAACGCTGTACAACGGATGACAAAGCACAGAACTCTTTGTCAGATTCCGTTGTGTGCGGGGGGCGGAGTTCGGGGGGGGGGGGGAACCGAGCGGGGCCGTGGCACTGAGGACGTCAGTGCCGCAGGGACTGCAGACTGCAGGACAGGTGAGTGTGTGTGTGTGTGTGTGTGTATACACATGCTGAATGCGGGAGGGGGCGGAGCAGAGCGGGGGGCGGGGCCAGGCGCTGAGGATGTCAGTGGAAGTGCTGCGGTCTGCATGGCTGGGGACAGGTGAGTGTATGTGTGAGTGTGTGTGTGTGTGTGTGCACATGCGGAGTGCGGGAGCGGGCGGAGCCGAGCGGGGAGCGGGGCCAGACGAGGGTGTCAGTGGCAGTGCTTGTCTGCATGGCTGGGGACAGGTGTGTGTGTACATACATGTGCGGAGTGCGGGAGGGGGCGGGGCCGAGCGGGGAAGTGTCGGCCTCCCTGCACACGTAACCAGCCTAAATATCGGGTAACAGCAAAGCACCCGATGTTTACCTTGGTTACCCGATATTTACCTTGGTTACGGGCCTACACCGCTTAGCGCTGGCTCCTTGCACCGTAACCAGGGTAAATATCGGGTAACCAACCAAAGCTGGTGACGTGTGCAGGGAGCCAGAGAGCATGCGCAGCGAAATCCGACGGATCTCACTGCTCAAAAAACGTTACATGCTGCGTTCCTCCCGCCCGGCGGTCAGTCGTTCCACGACTGATCAGTCGGGCGGAGGGTGCAACGCAGCATCATCAGTCACAATCCGCTGCTCATACAAGTCTATGGGAGCAGCGGAATCCGCTAAACGGATTCCGTTGTTTACAAGAGCAGCGGATTGTGACTGATACATTTTAGCGGAAATGTGAACTTAGCCTAAGGCTAAGTTCACACTTCAGTTGTTTTCAATCCGTCAGGTCCGTCAGCAACGGATCAGTTGTTTTTTAGATGGCAACTGATGCAACTGATGTGTTTTTCACAGGATTCCTTTCACAGGAATCCTGTGAAAAAACTGATCAGTTGCGTCCGTTACATCCGCTGTGCATCCGTTTTTTGACGGATCAGTCATGATCCGTTTGTGTTTGGGACAGCCCAGTGGGCGTGCCAAACATGCTGGGCATGCTCAGTAGAGCATGGCGGAATCCAGCGCTGGATTCCGTCGTAAGACGGATTACGACGGAATCCAGCACCATAGACATACATTGCAAGTGTGGCGGATGGCGACGGATTCCTGCGCGGCGCGTTAATTTTGACGGCCCGAAAAACGTTACATTCTGCGTTGATCCCCGCTCGGCGGTCAGTCAAAAACGACGGACCGCGACGCAGCGGATTCAACGCAGGGTCATCAGTCGCAATCCATTACTAATAGAAGTCTATGGGGAAATACTGGATTCCTGCAAAATATTTTGCAGGATTCCGTAATTCCTCAAGGCTACGGATTGTGACTGATGCAAAACAACTGAAGTGTGAACTTAGCCTAACCAGTGATTGGCTGCAGCGGTTGCATGCCCCAAGTTTGTGCAGCATTGACAAAGGAATTATCATGACTGCTACCGCAGCACATGGAGGACATTATACAGCAGTACTGAGCAATGAAGCTGTGAGTCCAGAGCTAGGGAGAGATAAAACACTACAAAGCAGCATAGAGGCCATTATACAGCAGTACTGAGCAGTGAAGCTGTGACTCCAGAACTAGGGTGAGATGAAATAATATAAAGCAACAGCATGGAGGACATTATACAGCAGTACTGAGCAGTGAAGCTGTGACTCCAGAACTAGGGTGAGATGAAATAATATAAAGCAGCAGCATGGAGGACATTATACAGCAGTACTGAGCAGTGAAGCTGTGAGTCCAGAACTAGGGTGAGATAAAACACTACAAAGCAGCATAGAGGCCATTATACAGCAGTACTGACCAGTGAAGCTGTGACTCCAGAACTAGGGTGAGATGAAATAATATAAAGCAGCAGCATGGAGGACATTATACAGCAGTACTGAGCAGTGAAGCTGTGACTCCAGAGATAGGGAGAGATAAAACACTATAAAGCAGCAGCATGGAGGACATTATACAGCAGTACTGAGCAGTGAAGCTGTGAGTCCAGAGCTAGGGTGAGATAAAACACTATAAAGCAGCATAGAGGACATTATACAGCAGTACTGAGCAGTGAAGCTGTGAGTCCAGAGCTAGGGTGAGATGAAATAATATAAAGCAGCAGCATGGAGGACATTATACAGCAGTACTGAGCAGGGAAGCTGTGACTCCAGAACTAGGGTGAGATGAAATAATATAAAGCAACAGCATGGAGGACATTATACAGCAGTACTGAGCAGTGAAGCTGTGAGTCCAGAGCTAGGGTGAGATGAAATAATATACAGCAGCAGCATGGAGGACATTATACAGCAGTACTGAGTAGTGAAGCTGTGAGTCCAGAGCTAAGGTGAGATGAAATAATATAAAGCAGCAGCATGGAGGACATTATACAGCAGTACTGAGCAGTGAAGCTGTGAGTCCAGAGCTAGGGTGAGATGAAATAATATAAAGCAGCAGCAAGGAGGACATTATACAGCAGTACTGAGCAGGGAAGCTGTGACTCCAGAGCTAGGGAGAGATAAAAAACTATAAAGCAGCAGAATGGAGGACATTATACAGCAGTACTGAGCAGTGAAGCTGTGACTCCAGAACTAGGGTGAGATGAAATAATATAAAGCAGCAGCATGGAGGACATTATACAGCAGTACTTAGCAGTGAAGCTGTGAGTCCAGAGCTAAGGTGAGATGAAATAATATAAAGCAGCAGCATGGAGGACATTATACAGCAGTACTGAGAAGTGAAGCTGTGAATCCAGAGCTAGGGTGAGATGAAATAATATAAAGCAGCAGCATGGAGGACATTATACAGCAGTACTGAGCAGGGAAGCTGTGACTCCAGAACTAGGGTGAGATGAAATAATATAAAGCAACAGCATGGAGGACATTATACAGCAGTACTGAGCAGTGAAGCTGTGAGTCCAGAGCTAGGGTGAGATGAAATAATATACAGCAGCAGCATGGAGGACATTATACAGCAGTACTGAGTAGTGAAGCTGTGAGTCCAGAGCTAAGGTGAGATGAAATAATATAAAGCAGCAGCATGGAGGACATTATACAGCAGTACTGAGCAGTGAAGCTGTGAGTCCAGAGCTAGGGTGAGATGAAATAATATAAAGCAGCAGCAAGGAGGACATTATACAGCAGTACTGAGCAGGGAAGCTGTGACTCCAGAGCTAGGGAGAGATAAAAAACTATAAAGCAGCAGAATGGAGGACATTATACAGCAGTACTGAGCAGTGAAGCTGTGAGTCCAGAGCTAGGGTGAGATGAAATAATATAAAGCAGCAGCAAGGAGGACATTATACAGCAGTACTGAGCAGGGAAGCTGTGACTCCAGAGCTAGGGAGAGATAAAAAACTATAAAGCAGCAGAATGGAGGACATTATACAGCAGTACTGAGCAGGGAAGCTGTGAGTCCAGAGCTAGGGTGAGATGAAATAATATACAGCAGCAGAGTGGAGGACATTATACAGCAGTACTGAGCAGTGAAGCTGTGAGTCCAGAGCTAGGGTGAGATGAAATATTATATAGCAGTACTGAGCAGGGAAGCTGTGACTCCAGAGCTAGGGAGAAATAAAAAAAACTATAAAGCAGCAGAATGGAGGACATTATACAGCAGTACTGAGCAGTAAAGCTGTGACTCCAGAACTAAGGTGAGATGAAATAATATACAGCAGCAGCATGGAGGACATTATACAGCAGTACTGAGCAGTGAAGCTGTGACTCCAGAACTAGGGTGAGATGAAATAATATAAAGCAGCAGCATGGAGGACATGAGCTGTGACATCACCTATTGTGAAGGGTGAATCCTGTGTGATCTACTGTATATAGAGGTGTTATCAGTCATTGTACAGGAAGGGGAGGAGGTGAGCTGTGACATTACCTATTGTGAATGGTGGATCCTGTGTTATCTAATGTATATAGAGGTGTTATGTCACCTCTATGTACTGTAGATAACATAGTGCCAATTAGGAAGGTGTGTAAGTAGCAGCACCCCTCTGTGTGCCATTCAACAGAACCTTAAAGGGGTTGTCCAGTGAAGATGAAGATAAGTTACAGGTCATACTTTGTAGATTAGTTGTTGTCCCTGGGGCTATCCGGCGCTATGCTTCTCTTTTTTTGGATGGAGAGAATGAGTGGAGCGGCTGTGGAGCTTGGGCCCTGCTCCTCCATTGTAACGGTGATCAAAAAACAACATTCTGCTTTAGATCAAACCTAAAACGATGTGTAAGTTATCACCTTAATTTGTCTTTTCCGCATAATCCCTTTAAGAGCCATAATGCAAGGTCTGGGGTCCCTTCCCATACATTCCAGGTACGTGGATGCAGCCGTGCCCCCAAAGAAAATCCATGTAATGAGTGACGTTGGCACTGCCGTATATACACGGGGGCGGTTCCTATAGACGGTGAGCATGGGGGGAGGGGAGGCGAGCGGCCGGGTGTATAAATAGTGTTGCACAATGAAATATTGAGATGAGAATGCATCAGGAAGTGGAATAAATTCTTAATTAAGATTTCCCGTGTCAGGCGTTCCAGGCTCTCTCTGCAGAAGACGCTTCCGAGCCATCGATGGGCGCACATTTGGGAATAGGGCAGAATAAAATGCTAGTTTTGCTTTGTTCCCGCAGCTGGCCTGTTGAATTACACAGGGCAGGCTCAGTAAATAATACTCCTATTGTCTGCCTGCGCTACAGACAGACAGAAGGTACTTTTGGATCTGCTCCAACCACCACAAGGACCACTCGTAGTCACAGTGTCCAATTTCTGCCTACTTGACTATAAAATGCACTTTTCATTGAGCTAATTCGAGAATGTGCCGTTTTATGGGTCGGGGCTATTGTCGTTTGCTGCTGAGAAATAGTTGAGCACAAAATCCAGGTCTGAGAGTTCCACATTAGCGAAGGGGGCACAAGTTTATAGCGGGTTATTATCGAAATATTCAGTAAGGTTGGAAAGGGGTTAATAGCCCCCGGAGCTGCCAGGCGGTTTATAGGGGGATATGTTTTTATTTCTTCTCCATGTGGGTCCGGTAATAACAATCCCTAAGGCAGGAGGCCAAATCCAAAATGATATATCCCATATGGTCTGTATTTTCCAGGTCAAGGTCCGCACTGGATGCGGCTGATTTTACCAGGGGTCCTGGGGTCTCTACCATGTGAGGGTTTTCTCCAGGCTCCCATCATCCACTAGCCCTGATATCATTTAGAAACATTCTATTAAAAGATAACGTTCACTTACCATAATTATGTTTGCTTTACCTAGTATAAATGCCTGTCACCCATACTGTCACTTATGCTAGGGGACCCTAGGTTATCCCTCACTTCCAGATTATTCCTAATGGTGGAGATGCTGGAGTCTTGTGCCTTTCTAAACTCCTGAGAAATACTACTCTATTCCTCCCTCACCAAAGGGAGGGACAAGGGGGCTCCTATACTGTCCCTTACGCTAGTGGACCCTACGCTATCTCTCTCTTCCGGATTGTTCCTAATGGTGGAGATTTAGGAATCTCGTACCTTTCTATACTCCTGAGAAATACTTCTCTTATCCCACCCACCACATTGAGAAACAAGGGGGCTCCTATAATGTCCCTTACACTAGGAGACCCTAGGCTATCCCTCACCTCCGGATTACTCCTAATGGTGGAGACTCCAGAATCCCATGCCTTTCTATACTCCTGAGAAATACTTTTCTAATTCCCCCACCACAGGGAGGGACAAGGGAGCTCCTACACTGTCCCTTACGCTAGGGGACCCAAGGCTATCCATCACCTCCGGATTACTCCTAATGGTGGAGATACTGGAGTCATATGCCTTTCTATATTCCTGAGAAATACTACTCTAATCCCCCCCACCACATGGAGGGACAAGGGGGCTCCTATACTGTCCCTTACACTAGGAGACCCAAGGCTATCCATCACCTCCGGATTACTCCTAATGGTGGAGATACTGGAGTCATATGCCTTTCTATATTCCTGAGAAATACTACTCTAATCCCCCCACCACAAGGAGGGACAAGGGGGCTCCTATACTGTCCCTTACACTAGAGGACCCTAGGCTATCCCTCACATCCAGATTACTCCTAATGGTGGAGATACCAGAGTCCTGTGCCTTTCTATACTCCTGAGAAATACTACTCTTATCCCCCACCACAGGGAGGGGCAAGGGGGCTCCTATGCTGTCCCTTACATTAGGGGACCCTAGGCTCTCCATCCCCTTCCGATTACTCCTAATGATGGAGACGTCAGCATCCGTACCTTTCTATACTCCTAAGAAATACTACTCTAATACTCCCCCTCAGATGAGATAGTAAACAGATAAGGACAGGCAAGGGAAAACCAAAACTCTGACACATTGCGGCACACAGGACAAAAAGAGACTCAGGAGAAAGGCAAGAGCAGGAAAGTAGCAACAAAAAGGGAACAAGGGTTAACTCCACAATAGGTAAACCAAACAATAAGCACTACACCACACCTCTCTAGACCAACTAAGATAAACTATGGCTGACATAGGTGGAAGAATTTAGCCAGCATTTATATGAGGGGAGCAGATGTGATTGGCTTTCCCACAGCAGGAGATCAAAGGCGATATAGCGCCTCTGAGACCCTCAGGGTACTACAGGAAACTGCATCCTCTAGGGGATGCAGGACCTACCCCCTGAGACCTAGAGTACCAGTGCCTTTTCCACCAAAACACAATCTAAATCCTAGTTCTCCTTGCCACACTGGGCATAGAGGGTTAACCACGTAAGGGGATGGTCACCATGGGAACGAGTCCCTGGGTATAGCCATCCTGGTGGGAGGGGTCAGCAGTCAGTCAGAGAGTAGTCGAGGGTCGAGTAGCACACAGGAGAGGTGTGCGGACGTGCCTGAGCTGGGTCCGTGGAGCGGTGACCCGGGGGCACAGGAGAGAGGTCGCCAGGACGGGTACCGAGATACTGCTGGGACCGGAGAATGCACGGGGCACAGGGCCCTAGGTCAAGCGCAAGTTTTAGACTGTTTGGTAAATATCTGCCCTGTGAGGACACCTTCACAGACTTCACTGAACCAAATAATCCTGGGGCATCAGCAGTAAACTAGGATCGAGGTTCGGACACTTACCTCCCCGCAGGGTCTGCACTGCCCGCCGTACGGAGAAGGAGACTGTACCCCACAAGGGACAGTCGGGGTCCCCAAACGCTCCACGCTACGGGGACTCAATCTACAGAGAGTGCCGGGGACAGAGCAACCTGGGTCACTACATTGGCACTGGTCCTTCAAAGATCAGATAAAGCAACCCCTGGGTCCACAGTGAGTAGAGACTGTTAAAGACAACCCGATGTGGTCTCCATTATTGCCCCACTACATCTCCCAGGCACAGCCCTACCTGCGGAGTTCCCACCATCGCAGCTGCCACTACCACCAGCCCTGCCTGTACCCACATTGAGCAGCGGCGGTTCTCCATCATTATTCGCAACCCGCAGGTGGCGTCACATGACAAAACCTGTTATCCCCCCTGTAAATGCCCCCCATTAACAAAAGGGGCCCAGAGCAATGGACCGGGCAACGGCCACCAGAGTGACATTCCCATTTGTTACTGCCCGGGACCAAGTACCCCCTTCTCTGGGTGCTACAGAGACTAACAAGCAGATTAGCAGAGATTTAGGGGTACTTTGCACGCTGCGACATCGCTACTGCGATATCGTCGGGGTCAAATCACACATCCGGCGCGGGTAACGATGTCGCAACGTGTAAAGCCTAGATGCGCCAATAAACGATCGCAAAAACGCCGAAAATCGGTGATCTGTGTAGCGTCGGTCGTTTCCATAATGTCGCACCAATAGGAGATACGATGTTGTTCCTCGTTCCTGCGGCAGCACACATCGCTGTGTATGAAGCCGCAGGAGCGAGGAACATCTCCTACCTGCGTCCACCAGCTATGCGGAAGGAAGGAGGTGGGCGGGATGTTTACGTCCCGTTCATCTCCGCCCCTCTGCTTCTATTGGCCGCCTGCCGTGTGACGTCGCTGTGACGCCGCACGACCCGCCCCCTTAGGAAGGAGGCAGGTCACCGGCCAGAGCGACGTCGCAGGGCAGGTAAGTGCGTGTGAAGCTGCCGTAGCAATAATTTTCGCTACAGCAGCTATCACAAGATATCGCATGTGCGACAGGGGGCGGGGACTATCGCGCTCGACATCGCTAGCCGATGCTAGTGATGTCGCAACGTGCAAAGTACCCCTAACTCTTGCTAGTCTGCCTATTAATTAGCACTCAGCAGGTAGATGCCAGAGCCTGCTTGCATAGATCAAAGACACCAGAGGAGTTATCAGGTTGAGTGTCAGAATCAGTAGTCTGAACAGAATCCAACACCACCGTGACAGTAGGCAAAGTTTGTGAAAATCTGCATGTGACAATGCTGCTGTTCCCCTGAATCTGGCGCTGTTTTTCGTTTGTTCCTGCACCTCTCTGTTCCTGAGATATGGCCTCATCTTTCCTGTATGTAATTCTCATCTGATTCACCAAGTGGGAGTGACCGTCAACTCTTTTCTGGGTGTTTCTTCTTGAGGGACACGCTCCCTTGGCTAACAAGACTTGATTTTTATAGTAGGAAGAAGGGGCCATATCTCAGGATCAGAGAGACGAAAGAAAAATATTGCCGGATTCAGGAGAACAGCGGCATTTACATCAGGTACCCATGCTCAAGATAAGGCTTATGTCATGAGTGTGTCACGGCCTGATGTGATCTCAGGGGGATCAGCCATCAGAAGGTCACAGTGTATTGTTGGTGGAAGATCTGCTTTAGTTCCCGCTCATCATTTACCCTGAGTTGGGACCTATTAAATTCCTTCCAGCACTGAAGGAATTAAGGTTATCTTATAGCCTGCAGTGATCTAACAGGTACTTGCAACCTTAGCTGCAGCCATTCCTTTCTGCTATAAGTAACCACTTCTCACTCCTTCCTTTGCCGGCTATAGCTCATACCTATGCTGTCCACAGAAGGAGCCAGTCTCTGGAGAAAGATCAGGTGTGGTTTCAGTTGCAGCTGAGCAGTTCCTGATGCAATGTTATTTGTTGTATCTTTCCCCAAATGTATGTCTTGCCTATCTTATGTTGTCTTATTGCTAGTGTGGCGCCCTTGCGTACATCAGGGTGCCACAGGGTACTGCACCCTTACCCAGGGTGCAGGGCCTACCCCCCATGGTTCCAAGTTCCCAGAAACCGGTGTCACCTCAATCAGCTCCACAAATCCCAATCAACATCTCACATCATGACCTGTCAGACACACCAGTGGGTTGGTTTAGCTGCAAAAGGGCCACCCACCTAGGGGTCAGGCAGACTGGAGGGAGGGAAGTGAGAGAGTCGAGTGAGAGCCCTCAAAGAGAGAGGAGCTGGGGAGAGTGAGCTCCCGGGGAGCTAGAACTACCGTGGTTAGTTCGCTGACAGTAATACAGGACCAGGGGAGTCGGGGACCGGTGGCAGTGACATTGGAAAGGGTGTAACGGACATAGTCTAGGAGGACTGTTTGCACCAGCAAGCCTAAAAGAAACTGACTGGTACCAAGCACGACGAGGCACAGGACCCTAGGTCAGGAGCTGATTCAACGTCCTGGTAATTAACCCGCAGAGGAAGGGAACCTTCAGGGACCTTCCCAGAGAGCTCAGAGACTGAGGGCATCAGCACACCGTGGGGGACAGGGTTTTCCAGCTAAAGCAACCCACTAAAGTTCCAAATGCCAGCCCTTGGGCGCACATCTTCACCCAAAAACTGAAGAAACTGGACCTTATAGTTTCAGGCTATAGGGACCCACACAGATACAAAACTGTGCACGGAGGCAGGCTCCGGATTACTATGTGACACCGGTGGGACCGGGAACCTGGACGGGCTTCCCACAGCGGCACACAGAGGACTTGGTTTACTTGCAGCGTGTGAGTCTCCTTTATAATCCTCATCTAGCACCACGACTACCCAGTGAGTAACCTGGTCCCCTGCACCCTGTTCTCCCAAATAATCAACACCATCCCTGAGCCCGGGGCCATCCCTACCCGTGGAGGGACTAACATCAGGCTGCTTAACTCCATCGGCCCCGGTACTCCTTACAGTAGCGGTAGTACTCCCATTACCACAACCCGCAGGTGGCGTCACGAACTTATCCCCTGTAAATCCCCCCCCTTTCACGGATCAAAGTATCCACCAACCTGGGTCCGGGCCACTCGAGCCACCACGATCTTGGATCCGAGCAGCCCGACCAACACCGGGGCGGTACACTAGGGTCTCATTTGCTTTCATTAGTCATAATGAGTTCAGGGCCAGCGAGGGCCTAGGCACGTGACGGCGCACGGGGAGAAGGACCCATCTAGGACCAATAGGGAGTGCAGTGATCATCCTCAGGTGTTAGGAGGTGACCCCTCTTCCCTCTCCCTAGCGCCGTCCATTCTATTGTTACCCTGAGGTTCCAGGCATATTATCGGATGTGGCGTCACATCATGACAGCTTGTTAATCTGTTGTACGTTGAGCTAAAGGTGGCATTAGTGAATATGGTTTTTTCTAGGAAAGCTAATTTACGGGATGGTAGATGATCCAAGAATCTCCAGTTACACCTTTGGCAATGGATCCAGTCCTATTCGATATCTTTGGGGACGGTCATTATTAGTAACCAGGCTCTTTGACCTTCTGTGAATCCATTTTTTATATATATTTTTTTTTTTATATTTTTCACATTTTTTTTAAATCTAGATCCATGGACATTTTCCAATCATTTCCTCTAAATAAACACTTACGGTAAAATATAATTAATCCGAGCCCTCACAATGAAACATTTTTTTTCTTTCCTACTTATCCGGATGTTTTGAAGACACGACGAGCGGAATATGAAAAATATGTAGATTTCCGAGCCCCATATTAATTTATCTACTGAATTGAAATTCATCTCTGTGCATTAATCTAAAGCAAATACTATTTACCACTTTCTGCACAAGACGCGTTTCGGAGCATCGCCTCATTAAAAGGGACACATCCCGGCGCGGGGCTGTAGGTAGCATCTCGCTCACTTGCTCCTTGGAGGAAGCCGGTCCGGGTTCACGTTTGTGTTGGTCGTCTCATTCCAGGAGTGTTTACAAGGACTTGAGTTCCATGACGGAGATTTATGCCGGGTCTGCAAATTAACATCTAATTTGATCAATAACCTCGCGCAATTCCAACACTTTCTTCTCAGTGTGATATTAAGGACAGAGGTTATCAATTGGCTGCAGAACAGACCAGACATTGAAATCTCTTAATTGCTTAGTTACACTACTGGCTGGCAATCTGTTGACTGGGTTACAAAGGAGTATACTGTCTGTGTGCGATTATACACTGTACACCGCGCGGTGGGCATCAGCTCTTGGCAAACGGAACAATGTAGCAATCAAAATGAAAGATTTTTTTTGTTTTGCTTTTTTTTTCATTATTACAGCAGCCAATTTCGAGCGCTACATAAAAATGTTATGTTTATGTTGCACTATATGGCGGTATTTTATGTAATTTTGTGATTCTACCATTTATACTACTTACTGGGAAATACTATGGAAAATAATTTTTTTTTGTTTAGAAACTACCTTTAAGCTATGCTTAAAAATAGGATTATGGCAGTGTTATAGGTTCACTGTTTGGCACTATTAAGTATGCACTATATGTGCTTTGTAATGTGATCAATAGACAATAGGAAAATTAGAGTGTTTTTAACATTCAGAAAATCACTCAGTGTGGATCACTAGGTGGGCCTTTTTTACAGTAAGTGGGGGTGGGTCCTAGACTTTCTACAGTAAGATTAGGTGGATCTTTCTTTCTACAGTAAGTGGGGGTGGATATTTTTCTTTCTATAATAAGTGGGGGTGGGTCCTTGTCTTTCTACAATAAGTGGGGATGGGTTTTCGTCTTTCTACAGTCAGATTAGGTGGATATTTTTCCTTCTACAGTAAGTGAGGGTGGTTCTTTGTCTTTCTACAGTACGTGGGGGTGGGTCTTTGGCTCTCTATAGTAAGTGGGGGTGGGTCTTTGGCTCTCTATAGTAAGTGGGGGTGGGTCTTTGTCTTTCTACAGTAAGTGGGGGTGGGTCTTTGTCTTTCTACAGTAAGTGAGGGTGGTTCTTTGTCTTTCTACAGTACGTGGGGGTGGGTCTTTGTCTTTCTACAGTAAGTGGGGGTGGGTCTTTGGCTCTCTATAGTAAGTGGGGGTGGGTCTTTGTCTTTCTACAGTAAGTGGGGGTGGGTCTTTGTCTTTCTACAGTAAGTGAGGGTGGTTCTTTGTCTTTCTACAGTACGTGGGGGTGGGTCTTTGGCTCTCTATAGTAAGTGGGGGTGGGTCCTAGTCTTTCTACAGTAAGTGCGGGTGGGTCTTTGTCTATAGTAAATGGGGGTGGGTCTTTGTCTATAGTAAGTGGGGACGGGTCTTAGTCTTTCTACAGTAAGTGGCGACGGGTCCTAGTCTTTCTACAGTAAGTGGGGGTGGGTTTTTGTCTTTCTACAGTAAGATTAGGTGGATCTTTTTCTTTCTACAGTAAGTGAGGGTGGGTATTTGTCTTTCTATAATAAGTGGGGGTGGGTCCTTGTCTTTCTACAATAAGTAAGTGGGGATGGGTTTTCATCTTTCTACAGTAAGATTAGGTGGATCTTTTTCCTTCTACAGTAAGTGAGGGTGGTTCTTTGCTTTCTACAGTAAGTGGGGGTGGGTCCTTGTGTGGCTCCCTGGACTAGCCAGGTCGTCACAGGTACTGCTACACACACACCCCCACCCCGAGATAGGCACATCAGCCAAACACAAAACCCTTGTTGCCTCCCTCCAGGGGCAGATGTCCACAGCAGGTGGGGTGGAGCCAGGCGGTTGGCCCCACTCACTGAGGAGTTAACAGTCCTGGAGGCAGGAAAAAGCAGTTAGTTTAGCTCGGGCAGAGCTCGAGTGCAGTTGTAGTCTGCAGATTAGCTTTGGAGGTTGAAGTGAAAGGAGTGCCTGCTGGTGTCTGGGTGTGTGGCCCAGGCACTGACAGCAAGGTAGGCAGACGGTGGTGGCCGTCTGCAGGAGAGGTGAATCGACGCGGAACCGTAGGACCGGGGTCGGGCGGTGGCCCGCCGGTACCGAACCGGGGAGCGAAGTGAAACCAGCACACACAGGCAGGGCCTGCGGACCCCGACCAGGCTTGGAGCCGCCGAAAAGGTCAAATCCGTTAGTGACCAGAACCCCAGGGGTTTCCTAGCAGCCAAGACCCGATAGAAGGCAACCGTCCAACCAGCAGAAGGGAATACAGCTACCGCCAAAGCTAGGATCCCAAGGGCCAGAGCCTGCGGGCAAAAGGGCTCCTCCGGCACATATACGCTGGGGAGCGGGTTACCGGTGGGAAGCCACCGGAGCCGAACAAACACACAGGTGCAGGAAAAGGCAGCCACCACCAACCGTCCGGGAGAAGTCACAGCAGCCGGCTGCGGGACCCGTCCATCCAGCCGTTTGGTTTACCAGAGACTTTGTGCATATTTGTGGCTGAGTGAGTACCACCGTGCCATCCGACACCGCGCTGCGCAGTCCCTGCACCCATCCAACCCTGCTTCCCCGTTACCTCACCGGGCCCCGGGACCACCAACCCCTACCCACGGAGGGGGAAAACAACATCCCAGTTGCTCCCTACCATCGCTCCTGGGATCCCCATCACCAGCAGCGGTGGTGCCCAACTTCACCACAACCCGTGGGTGGCGTCATGGACTACATCCCCAAACCAAACCACCCCTTTCACTCACAGGCGAGGAGCGCCGCTCGAGTCCCCGGATCCGGCCCACCGCTCGAGCCACCGAGCAGCAGCAGCAGCAGTGCCAGACCCGAGCGTTAGCGAGCGCAGCGCCCTGCCGCCCGCGACACTTGTCTTTCTAAAGGAAGTGGGGAGAATCTTTGTCTCTCTGCTCCTGCTTATCTCTTTATAAATTACATACAGACATGGAAGATGTTTTCAATTCTGGAAAGAGATTGGCAAGAATAATCCCTGCTAGGAAGTGAGGAGATGCAATGCTCCAGCAACTATAGTGCTGGCAGGATGCTAATATAGAACCACCCACATAAAAAGAGTACATATGAGTGATCTCCACAAGAGAGCAAGAATTAGCCTGGCCACCGCCAGCTTCATCTTACTGGTCCACCTACTTCACCTTAGTTGCATTGTCTATTGGGAGTCTAACTTAGTCTGAAATATTTGTCCTTTGTCTCCACCATGCTTTAAACTGCAGCACTCCATAACAATGTCAAAATTTGCAGCTTTATCTTGAGAGTCCACCTACAATCATTGACTCCAGCTTAGTTGCATTGTTTGAAAGTCTAAGGTATTTGGAAATATTTCCCATCTCCCTCATGCTTTACACTACAGCTCTGTCTTCTCAAGTAGAGACTGCTTTCTCTCCACACTTTAATCCAGTGTTCTCCTGCTGTTGCAAAACCACAACCCCCCCCCCCCCACCAAAAAATTCCTTAAGGGCATGCTGGGAATTGTAGTTTGAGGTTCGACAGACCATTGCTTTAATAAATACTTTGTAAAAATGCTCTCTCCCCCCTCCTCCGGTCTGGAACAAAGGAAACCCAAAACTGGAACTTCAGTTGGACCTAATCTATATAATCCACATCGAACTGCAGCGAGCATCATGTCGGCTTTGTGTGGAAACATAAAGAGTATTACAAGCCCCTCTCTTTCCTCAACAAGACCCGCTGTTTTATAGAAAATTGCAATAATATTCTGTGGAATAAGTATCATTCGGCCGGGGTGAGCGCGCGGTATTTACCTGTTTCCATTCTGTTGTTCTGACTCGCCTTATTTCATCTATTGTCTCCAGAAGAATATCCGGTAACTGCGGCCGGGGGTGCGGAAGATTCACTCAGCGGGGATTTTAATTGCACAAAATAGGCATTTCAACATTTTTTTTGTGTGTTTATTTTCTGAACAGGAGCGGGGGATTGTGTCTTCACATACAAAATATCGCTGGATAAAACGTGAGGAGCGTTCGCGGGAAGGTTAGATAAACAGAACACTTCACAATACATCATCGACAATAAGAGGAGACTTATCTGCAATATAAGACGCGCAGGTGATGAATCGGAATATTACAAGCTGAACATTCCGTACAGGACTGATACATTGTATCTCTGCGGAGGGGCGGAGCATGAGAATCCCAGGGAGTGGCTCCTCCTCCAGCATTGGTAGCACTTTTGCCTAGAGAGTTCCCTAGATTCTCTCCTACAAACCTATCACAGAAAGTCCTGTGGTTTCTGGCCATAGAAGGTCACAGCGTCTGGCTGCGCATAATGTTCCTGCTGTCAGTATTCATCGGTATAGGAGCTTTTTTCTGCTGGATTCATGTCTCTTTCTTTTGAACCCAGCAGGAGCTCACCTTCCTCCCTGCTGCTGATCATCAGTGTTTATATACTCCCTTCCTTCCTTGGACTGGTGCGGGTGACATTTTCAGTTCCTTCAAGCTCTGGGTGCAAGCAGGTGGCTTGTACTCCTCTGTAATATTGTTGCTGAAAACTCTGCTGAACTTCTACCTGAGTCATCTGTGGATAAGTAGTTCATGCTTTTCCCCCCCTGGGTCCTCCTTGTGTCGTCTATAGTGTTTAGTGGGGTTGACAAAGAGGTCATCCCATCCATTTCCTTTTTAGGGCCCAGCACTAGAGATACCGAGGGTCAGGTATCCGGCTCAGCGCATAGGTGCGGAACCTATCTAGGGTGGAGAGGTACCCCAGGGACCAGTGGTAGGTTCGGTCAAGGGTCACCCTCTTCCCTTTCCCGAAACACAGGGTTTTCCTTCCCTTCGCCATGCACTTGGTACTTCCCCGTACCTAGCGTGACACTACCAATACCTCAGCAGCCCAGAGTTTCACTACATCACTTGTCTGATTCCTGTATATATTATAACTTAAAGGGATAGTCCATAGTGGGCTACTTTTTTTTCTATAAGGCTCAATAAATGGATTATCAACATCCAACACCGCGGAGACGCTATCATGTGTTTCTCAACGCAGAGACACTAGAACAAGGCCCCCTGGGAAAATATGCAAAACAAGAATGCCGCGGAGACACCATCACATGTTCCTCAACGCTGGCGGTGCTGGATGTTGATCTCCCCAAGGTCAACCATCCTTACCTATGTAGTCTTCTACTAGGCATTGCTCCCACTAGCCAGTGTCCTACTCCACACTGATGAGGGGCAAATACCCTGAAACGGCTGTCTGTGGATGGATACCATGTTTTGGTATAGGCGGTCTCCTTGACTGGAGACTGCCCTTCCCGTGGTTGTTCCTTCCCGGTGAAAGACCTGGCTAGTTTCCTGCCAGCGTTGAGAAACATGTGATGGTGTCTCTGCGGCATTCTTGTTTTGTTTAGGATAGGCATTAATGTGTTAATCTGTGAGATTGAGGCAGTGATCACTTCCCAGGAATTACACCACAGGGGGCAACATTGAGCAATTAATAAATCTCCTCCCATAAGCAGTGATCATTTCCCATGCATTTCACCCTCGGGGGCGACAAAGAGGAATGGATAAATTTCCTCCCATAAACAGTGAACACTTCCCATGAATTACATCCTAGGGGGTGACAAAGCCATGGATAAATCTCACTTCCCATGATTTACACCCTAGGGGGCGCAATTGAGCAATGGATAAATCTCCTCCCATAAACAGTGATCACTTCCCATGAATTACACTCTAAAGGCCGCTTTACACGCAACGATGTCACTAACGAGATGTCATTGGGGTCATGGAATTCGTGACGCACATCTGGCCTCGTTAGCGACGTCGTTGCATGTGACACGTACGAGCGACCGTTAATGATCAAAAATACTCACCTTATCGTTGCTCGTTGACACGCTGTCCATTTCCAAATATCGTTGCTGCTGCAAGTACGATGTTGTTCCTCGTCCCTGCGGCAGCACACATCGCTATGTGTGACACCGCAGGAACAAGGGACATCACCATCCCTGCGGCCGCCCGCAATGAGGAAGGAAGGAGGTGGGTGGGATGTTACGGCCGCTCATCTCCACCCCTCCGCTTCTATTGGGCGGCCGCTTAGTGACGTCGCTGTGACGCCAAATGAACCGCCCCCTTAGAAAGGAGGCGGTTCGCCGGTCACAGCGACGTCGCTAGGCAGGTAAGTATGTGTGACGGGACCAAGCGATGTTGTGTGCCACGGGCAGCGATTTGCCCGTGACGCACAACCGACAGGGGCGGGTATGCACGCTAGCAATCTCGCTAGCGAGATCGCAGCATGTAAAGGGGCCTTAAGGGGCGACAATGACCAATGGATAAATCTACCATATGCAGTGATCACGTACTATGTATTACACCCCAGGGGGCGACAATGAGCAATGCATAAATCTCCCAAAAGCAGTGATCACTTCCCATGAATTACACCCAAGGGGGCAACAAAGAGCAATGGGAAACTGCTGAATTCTGAGTGTGATGGAAGTGAAATTTGCTTAAGAAACAATGTAGTTAAGCTATTCTTTATATAATTTTCCAGCATTTCATTATTTATTTTTTTCATTATATTTGTATATTTGTATTTATTTTTGCTAAATAAAATAAATAGAAAAAAATGACATATATATATATTATATATATATATATGTGTATATATATATATATATATATGTGTGTGTATATATATATATATCTATATGTATAATTGCCTTATTCTGTCTGTCTGTCTGTCTATCTGTCTGTGTGTCTGTCTGTCTTGCTCCAAAATTGCGTCCTTACGGTGACACAAAGCTGATTGGCCGCTGGACTCGCCATGGCCCCGCCCCCCCGCACGGATTGGCCGCTCGCCTCGCCTCCGCCTCCCCACGGATTGGTCGCTCGCCTCGGCCTGGCCCCGCCCTCCGCATGGATTGGCTGCTCGCCCCGGCCCTCAGCACGCATCGCCAGACATAACCTTGCGATGCTGGGATCTTGACGGAGCCCGTGAACGCTGGTAACCATTATACACATCGGGTAACTAAGGTCCCTTGGTTACCCGATGTGTATCATAGTTACCAGTGTACACCGGCTCCGTCACGATCCCAGCAGCGCCAGACATAACCTTGCGATGCTGGGATCTTGACGGAGCCCGTGAACGCTGGTAACCATTATACACATCGGGTAACTAAGGTCCCTTAGTTACCCGATGTGTATCATAGTTACCAGCGTACACCGGCTCCCGGTACATATGTGCAGGGAGCCGGCATTATACTCCTCTCCCTCCAGGACTACTCCTCCTATTATAGTCCTCCTATTATACTCCTCTCTGAGTATAATAGGAGAACTATTATAGCATGGGGGATGTAGCACGATGGAGGATGTAGCACGATGGGGGGTGCGCAGCATGGGGGATGTAGCACGATGGGGAGTGCGCAGCATGGGGGATATAGCACGATGGGGAGTGCGCAGCATGGGGGATGTAGCACGATGGGGAGTGCGCAGCATGGCGGATGGAGCACGATGGGGGGGGCGCAGCATGGGGGATATAGCACGATGGGGAGTGCGCAGCATGGGGGATGTAGCACGATGGGGAGTGCACAGCATGGGGGATGGAGCACGATGGGGAGTGCGCAGCATGGAGGATGGAGCACAATGGGGAGTGCGCAGTATGGGGGATGGAGCACGATGGGGAGTGCGCAGCATGGGGGATGGAGCACGATGGGGAATGCGCAGCATAGGGGATGGAGCACGATGGGGGGTGGGCAGCATGGGGGATGGAGCACGATGGGGGGTGCGCAGCATGGGGGATGGGGCAGGATGGGGGGTGCGCAGCATGGGGGATGGAGCACGATGGGAGGTGCACACCTCCCCCCAACACACACAACACACCACACACACACTGGGAACCACAAACACCGCCATACACAGACACCCACACACACAGACAACGCCGCACACACACAACACCCAACACACAAACACCGCGGCATACATAAATATACGCACATACCGCACGAAACACACATTGCACAAAACTTACCTCCCCCCAAAACACACCACACCCACACAAACCGCGCAACACACACAGACACAACGCTAGAGACACACAGCGCTCCATAAACAACGCAACACACGCAACACACATACAACACCGCTCTCACCCCCCGTCACACCCAGACAACACCCAGAACATGTACAGCGCCCTGCATAAACACTTGGTAACTACGCACAACATCTATATATATATATAACAAAAATCATACATGAACTACACAATACGTAAATTCTAGAATACCCGATGCGTAGAATCGGGCCACCTTCTAGTATATATATATATATATACTAGCTGTACTACCCGGCTTCGCCCGGGTTAATAACCGTTGTTAACAAAATAGAATGTATTAACATTCCCGGGATAGAATATATAAATAGAATGTATTAACGCCCGGGATAGTAACTGTCTCTCTGTTTCTCTCCCATTCTCTGTCTGTCTCCTGCTCTGTATATATCTCTCTGTCTCTCTCTCTATGTCTTTGTCTGTCTGTCTCTTTCCCTGTCTGTCTCTGACTGTCTCTGTCTCTTTCTCCGTCTGTCTCAACCTCTTTCTCTGTCTATCTATTTCTTTCCCTGTCTGTCTATCTCTGTCACTTTCCCTGTCTGTCACATTCCCTCTCTTTCCCTGTCTGTCTCTTTCCCTCTCTTTCCCTGTCTGTCTCTTTCCCTCTGTCTCTTTCCCTGTGTCTGTCTCTTTGTCTGTCTCTTTACCTGTCTTTGTCTGTCTCTTACCCTGTCTGTCTCTTTCCTTTCTTTCCCTGTCTGTCTGTTTCCCTGCGTCTGTTTCTGTCTCTTTGTCTGTGTCTGTCTCTTTCCCTGTCAGTCTGTCTCTTTGTCTGTGTCTGTCTCTTTGTGTCTGTCTCTTACCCTGTCTATGTCTGTTTCTTTCCCTGTCTGTGTCTGTCTCTTTCCCCGGCTGCATTGTGACACGCCAACATTCCATATACGGGCGTGGCTGCGCATTCTTCTGAAGTTCTGGCTGCACTGTGGCTCCCAGCTCCATTCGCTTTAATGGAGGCAGGTTTTTTGGCGAATAACTGTAAAGCGCGGGGTTAAAATTTCCCCTCAAAACATAGCCTATGACGCTCTTGGGGTCCAGACGTGTGAGTGTGCAAACTTTTGTGGCTGTAGCTGCGACGGTGCAGATGCCAATCCCGGACATACACATACACACACACACACACACATTCAGCTTTATATATATATATATATATATACATATACACTGGCTGTACTACCCGGCTTCGCCCGGGTTAATAACTGCTGTTAACAAAATAGAATGTATTAACAAAAATGTATTCTGCACACAAAAACCACAAAACATATAGATAGAAATGTAATTATTAAATTGTTGCCTATATTAACCAATCAGAGCTCAGATTAATTAACTGTAGCAAAATAGAAGCTAAGCTGTGATTGGTTGCTATTGGCAGCCTGATAAATCTCCAGGCAATAGAAAGCCCTCCCCCTGACAGTATATATTAGCTCACACATACACATATAGACAGCTCATGTGACTGACAGCTGCCGTATTTCCTATATGGTACATTTCTTGTTCTTGTAGTTTGGCTGCTTATTAATCAGATTTTTATTTTTGAAGGATAATACCAGACTCTTCACTTTTTCCCCATTATGTAGATAGGGGCAAAATTGATTGGTAAATTGGAACGCGCGGGGTTAAAATGTTGCCTCACAACATAGCACCCAGTGCTGCCCGGGATAGTAACTGTCTCGCTGTTTCTCTCCCATTCTCTGTCTGTCTCCCCCTCTGTATTTATCTCTCTGTCTCTCTCTTTGTCTGTCTGTCTCTTTCCCTGTTTGTCTCTGTCTCTTTCTCCATCTGTCTCAATCTCTTTCCCTGTCTGTCTATCTATCTCTGTCACTTTCCCTGTCTGTTTCTTTCCCTGTCTGTCTCTTTCCCTCTCTTTCCCTGTCTGTCTCTTTCCCTCTCTTTCCCTGTCAGTCTGTTTCTTTGTCTGTGTCTGTCTCGTTGTGTCTGTCTCTTACCCTGTCTATGTCTGTTTCTTTCCCTGTCTATGTCTGCCTCTTTCCCTGTCTGTCTCTGTCTCTTTCTCCATCTGTCTCAATCTCTTTCCCTGTCTGTCTATCTATCTCTGTCACTTTCCCTGTCTGTTTCTTTCCCTGTCTGTCTCTTTCCCTCTCTTTCCCTGTCTGTCTCTTTCCCTGTCAGTCTGTTTCTTTGTCTGTGTCTGTCTCGTTGTGTCTGTCTCTTACCCTGTCTATGTCTGTTTCTGTCCCTGTCTGTGTCTGCCTCTTTCCCTGTCTGTCTCTTTCCCTGGCTGCATTGTGACACACCAACATTCCATATAAGGGTGTGGCTGCGCATTCTTCTGAAGTTCTGGCTGCACTGTGGCTCTCAGCTCCATTCGCTTTAATGGAGGCAGGTTTTTTGGCGAATAACTGTAAAGAGCGGGGTTAAAATTTCCCCTCGAAACATAGCCTATGACGCTCTCGGGGTCCAGAAGTGTGTCATTGTGCAAAATTTTGTGGCTGTAGCTGCGACGGTGCGGATGCCAATCTCGGACATACACATATACACACATTCAGCTTTATATATTAGATATATATATCCTAAAGGTGATAGCTCTTGATCCGCGGTTCTGGCTGTCTCCTGATGGCCCGTACAGATCTGCGGGGATGTTATTATACTTTTCTCGCAATTATCTCCAGCGCAGGAGCTAATTACGACTGATGTCTCCTCCTACTATTTTCCTGGTGACACATCAGAAAGAATAATTAAAGGGGGTTTGTGTTGATAATAAAAGCCGCAAGATGGAGAACAGGGGTTCTGGGGACTTAGGAGCAAAAACACAGACTGGCGCCCTGCGAGAACAGAGCGCTACTTACGGCTTTGTTTAAAGAAAGAAAGTTTTATTCTTTGTAATCATAGGTTTTCTTAACAGATGGACGAAATCTGCTGAAGGCATTTACCATGAGCCTCTATGGATGAACTTCTCCTTGACCTGAAGATGCTAATCGTTTCCATAGGGTGCAAGCGGTTAACTCTTACCATATAATTTCCAGCCTTTAATCTGGAATATTCAGATGTCAGGCACCGGCGAAACCCTCCATTTATTCCTGTCTGTGCAAAAATTTGCATAACTGCAAACTGTGCTACCTGAAAGTGCCCAGGTCCTGATTTACGATCCTGTTTAGATCACCCTCGCCATAAATCTTCCGCTGTAGGACACCCCTGTTCTCGTATTTATTGACCAAAGACAATTTGTGCTGAATGGTTTGATATCTTGCCAGACACTCGCCAGGGAATATCTTTTTAAATCATATTCTAGGATGCAAATATGAGCTTTATGTACAGACGACTCGCCGGCTTACGATATACATTTTAGGATTAGATTAGGAAAAAAAAAATGCATGATGATGGACTATATTCACAAATGTAAATGCCAATGCAGAGAACATAAATATTGAAAATTAAAAAAATATATATTGTTACAGCACAATTGTCTGTAACTTGCAGTACCACTTATCACCACCGTAGGCAGGAAAGCACTTTTCCATAAACATCAATGCAACAGCGCCCCCATCTCAGGTTAAAGCATACCTGTCGATTCAGGAAACCTGTTGTGTTTACATAAGAAATGACACTATTTCTGGTTATTATTCACCAGTTCCCTCCTCTTCAGGCTCCTTCTCTAATTTACAGTTGAACTAGCTGGTGCAGACTAGCGTTGTGATTCCCCAGCACATACAGACATATTATACATTCAGAAACAGCAGCAGCATGGAGGACATTGCAAAGCAAAACTGACCAATGTAGCGTTAAATCCAAGTGTAAAGTGATTCAGAAACAGCAGCAGCATGGAGGACATTACACAGCAAAACTGACCAATGTAGCGTTAAATCCAAGTGTAAAGTGAAATAAAACACTTACTAGAAAGTAACAGCATGTAGTCCAATATACAGCAGTACAGATCATAGAAATCAGCAGCATGTAGACCAATACGCAGCAGTACAGATCAGTGTAATATTGAATTAAATTTTGATGTGAGATAAAACACTTACTAGAAAGCAGGAACATGCAGGATGTTATACCGTAACACTGACCAGTGCAGTTGGAATACAGCTCTGGGTGAGATAAAAACAAACACTTACTAGAAAACAATGGCAACATAGAGGCCACTATACAGCAATACTAACACCAGTGTAGCTTTAAATCCATCCCAGGTGGAATAAAACACTTACTAGAAAGCAGAAGCACAGAGTAAATTATATTGCAGTATTGACCAGTATAGCTTTGAATGCATCCAGCTGTGTGGAATATAGTAAGCAGCTGCATGGAGGTTTTTATACAGCAGTAGTGACCAGAGTAGCTTTAAATCCAGCCCAGGCAAGATAAAACACTTACTAGAAAGCAGGACCATAGAGCACATTATACAGCAATAATGACCAGTGTAGCCTTGAATTCAGTCAGCTTTTGGGGTGATAATTAATTTGCTAATAAGCAGTTGCATGGGGGACTTTATTCATCAGTACTGACCAGCAGGGCCACCATCAGGGCATTACTACTGAGACTGGTGTAGGGGGCCTGGTGAAGAGGGGGGCCCAGCTGAGCCAGGGACAATTACTTAGCTTTATTAAGCCCCGGGCCAGCCGGGCACCCCCTCTTCACCGACCCCCCCCAGTCACAGCTGCAGCAGAGGACCCCAGCAATGTTGATTTTGCCACTATACACGTGGCTAATTTCCATCGAATGCAAATTAGCCACGTGTGCTGGATATACCGGCAGCATACCCGGTATCTAGGGGGACTGGCGGTGCATCTGCCCCGGGCACAACTGTGAGGGGGGCGCTGTCGGGCTGCCTGATGCAGCAGTGTGAAAGTCTGCCCAGGGGCTGCATTTGCGGCCTGTAGTGGGAGCCTGTTATTCTCTGAGCGCGGCTGTCATGCTGGGGCCCTTGCTCGCCAGTCAGTAATGAGGGCAATCTGACCTGTTGTCCGGAGCTCCAGGCTTCGGGGGGCCCTGGTCAGATTGCCCTCATCACACGCTGCGTGACGGGCAGGGTGCGATCCTGCAGCTCCGCACAGTGCAGGCAGTGGAACGCAGGAATCTCTCCTCTGTTCCCTGCCGGCACTTTCTCTGTGACACACGCGCATGCCCTGATGACGTCAGTACTGCGCGCGTCTGTCATTTTAAAAGTTCCCCTAGGAGAACAGCATTGGCGCAGCCAGGGCCCGTACAAAAGAAGAAGCAGCTTGGCGGGGGGCCCATACGGAGGTGAGTGGTGACTAATAACCTGAGGAAGGGACAATGAGGAGGGGGGGTTACTGGTGACTAACACTGGGGGTGTAGCAGTGGCTTAGCTACCGGGGGGCCCCGGGCCCATGACTTAGAGGGGCCACTCAGAGCTGCTGTCTCCCAGGGCCACGTTAAAACAGGTTTTTTGTTCTGTTTTAAACTCCCATTCCCTTTTGCCATCTAGCAAATCCAGCGTTTATTTTCAAGGGGGAGGAGAGAGGGGATTTAATACCTGAGCGCTGCAGAGGCAGGCAAGCGCTAATCTGCTCCGTGCAGGACCTGCGATGACGTCATGCTCATGTGACCCCCATGTGGGAGGAGCCAGATGAGGGCACATGACAGGTGAGTGAAGAGGACATGGGGGAGTGCTGAGTGTGAGGGGCAGAGTGTGACAGCAGAGGGTACAAAACGAAAAAGAAGTGCACTCAAAACCAATAAGATAATAAAATATATTTTATTAGAATTTATTTTAAAATATTACTATGATTTAAAAATATACCTTACAATAATAATCACAAAAACACACATTTAGACTGGACACTATTGAGCACAGGAAAGAAAATATCATTCTGGAACAACAGACACCAATCTATATATATAATTGCCTTAAGCGGGCTTTACACACTGCGATATCGGTCCCGATATCGCTAGTGTGGGTACCCGCCCCCATCTGTTGCGCGACACGGGCAAATCGCTGCCCGTGCCGCACAACATCGCCCAGACCCGTCACACTACTTACCTGCCCGGCAACGTCGTTGTGACCGGCGAACCGCCCCCTTTCTAAGGGGGCGGTCCATGCGGCGTCACAGCGACATCATAGATGCATCACTGAACCGCCGCCCAATAGAAGCGGAGGGGCGGAGATGAGCTGGACGTAACATCCCGCCCACCTCCTTCCTTCCGCATAGCGGGCAGGATGCAGGTAAGGAGAGGTTCCTCGTTCCTGCGGTGTCACACGGAGCGATGTGTGCTGCCGCAGGAACGACGAACAACCTCCTTACTGCTGCAGTAACGATATTTGAGAATGGACCCCCATGTCACCGATGAGCGATTTTGCACGTTTTTGCAACGATGCAAAATCGCTCATCGGTGTCACACGCAACTGCATCGCTAATGCGGCCGGATGTGCGTCACAAATTCCGTGACCCCAACGAGTTCGCATTAGCGATGTCGTAGCGTGTAAAGCCCGCTTTATTCTGTCTGTCTTGCTCCAAAATTACGTCATTACAGTGACAACCGTCGTATTGGCCGCTCAGCTCAGCCCGGCCACGCCCCCCACGCATTGGCGGCGCCACTCGCCCCTCGCTTGCATTGCCCGCTTGGCCACGCCCCCACACGCTGTGCCCACATGGCCACGCCCCCCGCACACATTGGGCACCTATACACCTTCCCCCAGGACTATTCCACCTATTATACTCCTCTCCCCCAAGACTACTCCACCTATTATACTCCTCTCCCCCCAGGACTACTCCTCCTTTTAGACTCCTCTCCCCCCATGACTACTCTTCCTATTAGACTCCTCTCCCTCCAGGACTACTCCTCCTATTATACTCCTCTCTCCCCAGGACTACTCCACCTATTATACTCCTCTCCCCCCAGGACTACTCCTCCTATTATACTCCTCTCCCTCCAGGACTACTCCACCTATTATACTCCTCTCCCCCCAAGACTACTCCTCCTATTATACTCCTCTCCCCCCAGGACTACTCCACCTATTATACTCCTCTCCCCCCAGGACTACTCCTCCTATTAGACTCCTATCCCTCCAGGACTACTCCTCCTATTATCCTCCTCTCCCCCCAAGACTACTCCTCCTATTAGACTCCTCTCCCTCCAGGACTACTCCTCCTATTTGACTCCTATCCCTCCAGGACTACTCCTCCTATTATACTCCTCTCCCCCCAGGACTACTCCCCCTATTAGACTCCCCTCCCCCCAGGACTACTCCCCTTATTAGACTCCTCTTCCCCCAGGACTACTCCTCCTATTATACTCATCTCCCCCCAGGACTACTCCTCCTATTAGACTCCTCTCCCTCCAGGACTACTCCTCCTATTATACTCCTCTCCCCCCAGGACTACTCCCCCAATTAGACTACTCTCCCCCCAGGACTACTCCCCCTATTAAACTCCTCTCCCCCCAGGACAACTCCCCCTATTAGACTCCTCTCCCCCCAGGACTACTCCTCCTATTGGACTCCTCTCCCCCCAGGACTACTCCTTCTATTAGACTCTTCTCCCCCCAGGACTACTCCTCCTATTCTCCTCCTCTCCCCCCAGGACTACTCATCCTATTAGACTCCTCTCCCCCCAGGACTACTCCTCCTATTATACTCCTCCTATTATAGTCCTCCTATTATACTACTCTCTGAGGGGTGTGCAGCATGGGGGATGAAGCACGATGGGGGGTGCACAGCATGGGGGGATTAAACACAATGGGGGGTGCGCAGCATGGGGGGATTAAACACAATGGGGGGTGCGCAGCATGGGGGGATGAAGCACGATGGGGGGTGCACACCATGGGGGATGAAGCACGATAGGGGTGCGCAGCATGGGGGATGGAGCACGATGGGGGTGCGCAGCATGGGGGATGGAGCATGATGGGGGTGCGCAGCATGGAGGATGGAGCACGATGGGGGTGCGCAGCATGGGGGATGGAGCACGATGGGAGGTGCGCAGCATGGGGGATGGAGCACGATGGGGGTGCGCAGCATGGGGGATGGAGCACGATGGGGGTGCACAACTCTCCCCAAAACACACACACCTCCACATACGCACCGCACAACACACCACACACACACTGGGAACCACAAACACCGCTCTACACAGACACCCACACACACAGACAACGCCGCACACACACAACACCCGACACACAAACACCGCGGCACACACAAATATATGCACAGACCGCACAACACACACACACTGCACAAAACATACCACTTCACACACACGCACCCCACACACACACACACAACACTGCAGATACACAGCGCTCCACAAATAATGCAACACACACACACTGCACAAAACATACCTCCCCCCCAAAACACACACACGCACCCCACACACACACCCCCACACACACACAAACTGCGCAACACACACACACACAAAGCTGCAGACACACAGCGCTCCACAAACATCGCAACACCCAAACAACACCGCTCTCACCCCCCCCACACCCAAACAACACCCAGAACATTTACAGCGTCCTACACAAACACTTGACAACTACACACAACAACATCTATATATATAACAAAAATCATACATTAACTACACAATAAATTCTAGAATACCGGATGTGTTAGAATCGGGCCACCTTCTAGATATAAAATATATAAATATAATGTTCCTCAAGTAATTAAAAATAAAATTTGTTTAAATTTTGGATATTATACACCATGCCCTTAATTAGAAAATAAATTAAATATATATAACTGTGCATAAATACATACAAACATATACAAAAATGTCAAGATACATGTAAACAATTTTTATATATATCTGATCGCTGCATATTGAGTCAAAAACTGACATCATCAATAGTGATGAGCGAGCATGCTTGTCACTACTCGGTACTCGCACGAGTATCACTGTACTCGGGCTGCTCGGCGGGGACCGAGTAATCTCGCGATACTCGTGCTTTACTCGTGGTCTTCATTTCTGCATGTTGGCGCTCTTTTGAGAGCCAGCCCTCATGCAGGGATTGGCTGGCAGACCACTGCAATGCCACAGCCCTGTTAGTTGTGGAATTGCAGTGATTGGCCGGCCTGCACAGCGTCACCGAGCCTTTATATCGGCCGGCGCGCTGTGCTCTGCTCACAGCTATCCAGACAGTGAGTGCAGGGAGAGTGTCGCTGATTCAGGGAAAGCTTTGCGGCCCTTTATAGCTTTTTCAGTTGCAGGGCTGCAAACAGTGTGACCAAAAGTCCTTCTCAGGACTATTCTAGTTGTATACAGGCAGGCAGGGTATAGCCAGGTCGGAGTACAGTAGCAGAGTCCTTCTCAGGACTATTGTTGCTATATACAGGCAGGGTATAGCCAGGTCTGAATACAGGCTAGTGACCAAAAGAGTCCTTGTCAGGACTATTGTAGCAGTATACAGGCAGGCAGGCAGGCAGGGTAGTGGTGACCGTATACCAGCCTTCATATCTGGGGCTGGTGTACACAGTGTAAAACAGTCCAGATAGTGTCTGACTTGTCTGTACTGTAATTGTCGCTCCCCAAAAAAACCTGTTAGTAGGTTATTATTGCGTCCGTGCTTGGTTTTTAAAACCGCACGTGTGTGCCTGTTGGTGGCAGCGTACAGGTGCACTGGTGTGCGTTTACCAAACTATTATATAACGCACAAGTGTAGTGTATAATACACGTCAGTCAGCAGTGGCTGATAGTGTCAGAGTTCTTAATTTTTGCTCCTAAAACCTGTGTTAGGTTATTATTGCGTCCGTGCTTGGTTTTTAAAACCGCACGTGTGTGCCTGTTGGTGGCAGCGTACAGGTGCACTGGTGTGCGTTTACCAAACTATTATATAACGCACAAGTGTAGTGTATAATACACGTCAGTCAGCAGTGGCTGATAGTGTCAGAGTTCTTAATTTTTGCTCCTAAAACCTGTGTTAGGTTATTATTGCGTCCGTGCTTGGTTTTTAAAACCGCACGTGTGTGCCTGTTGGTGGCAGCGTACAGGTGCACTGGTGTGCGTTTACCAAACTATTATATAACGCACAAGTGTAGTGTATAATACACGTCAGTCAGCAGTGGCTGATAGTGTCAGAGTTCTTAATTTTTGCTCCTAAAACCTGTGTTAGGTTATTATTGCGTCCGTGCTTGGTTTTTAAAACCGCACGTGTGTGCCTGTTGGTGGCAGCGTACAGGTGCACTGGTGTGCGTTTACCAAACTATTATATAACGCACAAGTGTAGTGTATAATACACGTCAGTCAGCAGTGGCTGATAGTGTCAGAGTTCTTAATTTTTGCTCCTAAAACCTGTGTTAGGTTATTATTGCGTCCGTGCTTGGTTTTTAAAACCGCACGTGTGTGCCTGTTGGTGGCAGCGTACAGGTGCACTGGTGTGCGTTTACCAAACTATTATATAACGCACAAGTGTAGTGTATAATACACGTCAGTCAGCAGTGGCTGATAGTGTCAGAGTTCTTAATTTTTGCTCCTAAAACCTGTGTTAGGTTATTATTGCGTCCGTGCTTGGTTTTTAAAACCGCACGTGTGTGCCTGTTGGTGGCAGCGTACAGGTGCACTGGTGTGCAATTTCCAGAAACTTTGATATAACGCACAAGTAGTGAATATACACGTCAGCAGTGCACAGCATTGCAAAATGCGCAAGGGCATTGGCAAGGAACAAGGAAGTGGACGTGATGGTGGTGCAGGCAGAGGCCGAGGTCGTGGGCAAGCTCTAATTTCGCCACAACAAAGGGCCACATCTAGTCGCTCGCACGTCCTGTCCCAAATTCTTGGGGACCGCAGCAGTACACCGCTCTTGAACCAAGACCAGTGTCAACAGGTTGTTAGTTGGATAGCGGATAATGCTTCCAGTCAGATTGGCACCACCACAAACACTCTGTCTTCCACACGGTCAAGTGTCAGTAGCCGTGATACTGCACCGCACATTTCTGAACCTGATCCTCCTTCCTACCACCAGGCTGAGTACACGTCCTCCTCGGACATTAATGATCCCACACTTGGACACTCGGAAGAGCTGTTCACGTTTCCATTCACACATTCTGGCCTCTCGCCAGCTCATATTGAAGTGGGTCATGAGGAGATCGTCTGTACAGATAGCCAAATATTTGAGCAGCCACGTTCTCACGAAGTTGGCAACGTGTCTCAACAAGTGGTGGACGATGATGAGACACAATTGTCAGCAAGTCAGGAGGAGGAGCAGGGTGCGGAAGAGGAAGACGACGTGGTGGATGATCCAGTAACTGACCCAACCTGGCAGGAGGATATGCAGAGCGAGGACAGCAGTGCACAGGGGGAGGGAGGCGTAGCATCACAACAGGCAGTAAGAAGCAGGGTGGTGGTCCCAGGCAGAAGTCAGGCAACCGTTCCCCGTAACAACACGACGACACAAGGTGCCTGTACAAATGTTAGGTCTTCACGAGTCTGGCAGTTTTTTAAGTTGGATCCAGATGATTCAAAAAAGGCCATTTGCAACACCTGCCGTGCCAGCATCAGCAGGGGTACCAAAACTAGCAGCCTGACCACCACCAGCATGATCAGGCACATGTCAGCCAAGCACCCGACTTTGTGGGAAGTACAACAGAGTCGAGGAGCAGTGCTTGCTGATGTCACTGCTACGTCTTCGCTGGTTGTGCATGCGAGCCAATCCTCTGTCCATGCTGCCTGCGAACAAGCCTCCTCCACTCCTGCACCTGCAGTTGCCTACGCAGAAAGAACACCATCATCAAGCACGTCCTTGTCCCAGCGCAGCGTTCAGTTATCCATTCAGCAAACCTTTGAACGCAGGCGCAAATACACTGCCAACACCCCACATGCCACAGTTCTAAATGCTAACATTTCGCGACTGCTTGCGCTGGAAATGTTGCCTTTTAGGCTGGTGGAGACAGAAGCATTCCGTGACCTGATGGCGGCAGCTGTCCCACGTTACTCGGTCCCCAGCCGCCACTATTTCTCCCGGTGTGCCGTCCCCGCGTTGCATAACCACGTGTCACAAAACATCACACGTGCCCTGAACAACGCTGTTTCACCCAAAGTCCACCTAACCACAGACACGTGGACAAGTGCTTGTGGGCAAGGCCGCTACATCTCGTTGACGGCACACTGGGTTAATATTGTGGAAGCTGGGACCCAGTCTGAGCGAGGGACGGAACACGTCCTTCCCACACCAAGGTTTGCAGGCCCTACCTCAGTCAGTGTTTCACCCACACTCTACAGCTCCGGAATGTCATGCTCTTCAGCCTCCTCCTCCTCCTGCGCATCCTCATCCACTGTGCCCTCCACACCAGTCACAAGCTGGAAGCACTGCAGCACTGCCTCGGCGAAGCGGCAACAGGCTGTGCTGAAGCTAATCTGCATAGGTGACAAACCCCACAATGCAGAAGAGCTGTGGACAGCTCTGAAACAGCAGGCAGATCACTGGCTCACACCTCTGAACCTAAAGCCAGGAAAGGTCGTTTGTGACAATGGCCGGAACCTGGTGGCGGCTTTGAGGCGAGGCCAGCTGACACATGTTCCATGCGTGGCCCATGTGCTCAACCTCGTGGTTCAGCGGTTTATAAAGTCATACCCAGAGCTGTCTGATCTGCTGGTAAAAGTTCGCCGCCTGTCTGCACATTTTCGAAAGTCACCTACTGCTTCAGCCGGCCTTGCCGGCTTTCAGCGCCGTTTGCATCTTCCGGCTCACAGACTGGTGTGTGATGTCCCCACGCGTTGGAATTCAACTCTGCACATGTTGGTCAGGATATGTGAGCAGAAGAGGGCAGTTGTTGAGTACCTGCATCACCTAAGCCGTCGGGAAATGGGTCAAACTCCACACATAACACCTGAGGAGTGGAGATGGATGTCAGACCTATGTACCATCCTCCAAAACTTTGAGGACTCCACCAAGATGGTGAGTGGTGATGACGCCATTATTAGCGTCACCATACCGCTACTCTGCCTTCTAAAACGGTCCCTTTTGAAAAACAAACATGATGCATTGCAGGCGGAGCGCGATGAGTTGCAGCAAGAAACAGTAGTGGGTGTGGGTGATAACACACAGCCCAGCCTCGTCTCATCACAACGTGCAGTGGAGGACTATGACGAGGAGGAGGATGAAGACATGGAGCAACTCTCCGGCCAAATTGAGGATATGACATGCACACCAGTCATATCCTCGATTCAGCGTGGCTGGCCAGAGGACAGGGTAGATGAGGAGGAGGAGGAGGAGGAGGAGGAGGAGGACAGCATGTTCAGTCATCTTGTTGGTCAGGCTACTGAAGTCCTGGCTGTTAAGAGTCTGGCGCACATGGCTGACTTTATGGTAAGCTGCCTGTCTCGTGACCCTCGCGTTAAGAACATCTTGGCCGACAATCATTACTGGTTGGTAACACTGTTAGACCCACGCTACAAGGAGAACTTTTTGTCTCTTATTCCCGTGGATGAGAGGTCAACCAAAATGCAGCAGTTTCGGAAGGCCATACTCACGGAAGTAGGCAAAGCATTCCCCTCACAAAACGCTAGCGGCATAGGTCAGGAATCAGTGGACAACCGAGGCGTACAGCCGAGAGAGGCACAAGTCCAATCCGCCAGAGGTAGGGGAACAGTCTTTAAGATGTGGGACAGTTTTCTCAGCCCCTCACGTACCACAGCCCCTGAGGTGCGGGGTAGTGCCACAAGAAATCCTAAGTTTGCCCAGATGCTGAAGGAGTACCTTGCAGATCGAACAACTGTACTCCGACATTCCTCTGTGCCTTACAATTATTGGGTATCCAAGCTGGACACGTGGCATGAATTGGCTCTCTACGCCTTGGAAGTCCTGGCCTGCCCTGCTGCTAGCGTTTTGTCAGAGCGTGTTTTTAGTGCCGCAGGTGGAATCATTACAGATAAACGCACCCGCCTGTCAACTGAAAATGCTGACAGGCTGACTCTGATAAAGATGAACAAGGGTTGGATTGGGCCAGACTTCACCACACCACCAGCAAATGAGAGCGGAATTTAAAGTTTGCCATGTACCTCCACTCACCCATGGGTACACTTCTCGACTTTGGATAATCGCTGGACTGCTCCTCCTTCTCCTCATGCGCCATCATGATGACCGTTACAATAGTTAGGTCTTTGTTTCAGGTATACCCCCAGTGGTAAATTTTTTCGCCCATTCTTTGCAGAATGGACATTACAACGACAGGAGACCCGCTCCTTTGCAATGGGAACAATGTTTTGAGGCCCTCATGCACGTCTCTACCCAGGGACAACGTGTAGCCTCCCAATTTTTGGCTGCCCTGCCTAAGGGCTATACTGAAATACACCCACTTCCTTAAAATGGACACTTAATGTTTTGAGGCCCTCATGCACGTCTCTACCCAGGGACAATGTGGAGCCTCCCAATTTTTGGCTGCCCTGGCAAAGGGCTATACTGAAATAGACCCACTTCCTTACAATGGGCACTTCAGGTTTAAAGGCCATCATGCACGTCTCTACCCAGGGACAATGTGGAGCCTCCCAATTTTTGGCTGCCCTGCCTAAGGGCTATACTATAATACACCCACTTCCTGACAATGGACACTTAATGTTTTGAGGCCCTCATGCACGTCTCTACCCAGGGACAATGTGGAGCCTCCCAATTTTTGGCTGCCCTGGCAAAGGGCTATACTGAAATAGACCCACTTCCTTACAATGGGCACTTCAGGTTTAAAGGCCATCATGCACGTCTCTATCCAGGGACAATGTGGAGCCTCCCAATTTTTGGCTGCCCTGCCTAAGGGCTATACTGAAATACACCCACTTCCTTAAAATGGACACTTAATGTTTTGAGGCCCTCATGCACGTCTCTACCCAGGGACAACGTGTAGCCTCCCAATTTTTGGCTGCCCTGCCTAAGGGCTATACTGAAATACACCCACTTCCTTAAAATGGACACTTAATGTTTTGAGGCCCTCATGCACGTCTCTACCCAGGGACAATGTGGAGCCTCCCAATTTTTGGCTGCCCTGGCAAAGGGCTATACTGAAATAGACCCACTTCCTTACAATGGGCACTTCAGGTTTAAAGGCCATCATGCACGTCTCTACCCAGGGACAATGTGGAGCCTCCCAATTTTTGGCTGCCCTGCCTAAGGGCTATACTATAATACACCCACTTCCTGACAATGGACACTTAATGTTTTGAGGCCCTCATGCACGTCTCTACCCAGGGACAATGTGGAGCCTCCCAATTTTTGGCTGCCCTGGCAAAGGGCTATACTGAAATAGACCCACTTCCTTACAATGGGCACTTCAGGTTTAAAGGCCATCATGCACGTCTCTATCCAGGGACAATGTGGAGCCTCCCAATTTTTGGCTGCCCTGCCTAAGGGCTATACTGAAATACACCCACTTCCTTAAAATGGACACTTAATGTTTTGAGGCCCTCATGCACGTCTCTACCCAGGGACAACGTGTAGCCTCCCAATTTTTGGCTGCCCTGCCTAAGGGCTATACTGAAATACACCCACTTCCTTAAAATGGACACTTAATGTTTTGAGGCCCTCATGCACGTCTCTACCCAGGGACAATGTGGAGCCTCCCAATTTTTGGCTGCCCTGGCAAAGGGCTATACTGAAATAGACCCACTTCCTTACAATGGGCACTTCAGGTTTAAAGGCCATCATGCACGTCTCTACCCAGGGACAATGTGGAGCCTCCCAATTTTTGGCTGCCCTGCCTAAGGGCTATACTATAATACACCCACTTCCTGACAATGGACACTTAATGTTTTGAGGCCCTCATGCACGTCTCTACCCAGGGACAATGTGGAGCCTCCCAATTTTTGGCTGCCCTGGCAAAGGGCTATACTGAAATAGACCCACTTCCTTACAATGGGCACTTCAGGTTTAAAGGCCATCATGCACGTCTCTACCCAGGGACAATGTGGAGCCTCCCAATTTTTGGCTGCCCTGCCTAAGGGCTATACTATAATACACCCACTTCCTGACAATGGACACTTAATGTTTTGAGGCCCTCATGCACGTCTCTACCCAGGGACAATGTGGAGCCTCCCAATTTTTGGCTGCCCTGGCAAAGGGCTATACTGAAATAGACCCACTTCCTTACAATGGGCACTTCAGGTTTAAAGGCCATCATGCACGTCTCTATCCAGGGACAATGTGGAGCCTCCCAATTTTTGGCTGCCCTGCCTAAGGGCTATACTGAAATACACCCACTTCCTTAAAATGGACACTTAATGTTTTGAGGCCCTCATGCACGTCTCTACCCAGGGACAATGTGGAGCCTCCCAATTTTTGGCTGCCCTGGCAAAGGGCTATACTGAAATAGACCCACTTCCTTACAATGGGCACTTCAGGTTTAAAGGCCATCATGCACGTCTCTACCCAGGGACAATGTGGAGCCTCCCAATTTTTGGCTGCCCTGCCTAAGGGCTATACTATAATACACCCACTTCCTGACAATGGACACTTAATGTTTTGAGGCCCTCATGCACGTCTGTATGCAGGGGCATTGGTGAACCTCACAATTTAGGACTGCCCTGGCAAAGGAAAATACTACAAAGACTCACTTCCTCAAAATGGGCACATTAGACTCAAGAGGCCTTCATGTACGTCTCTTCTCAGGGACATCGGAGTGCCACACAATGTTTTCACGTAAAATCTTTCATGTATTGATCTCAAAAAGTAACATACACCAGATCTATCTCACTATTGGGTATGTGCCCTTAACATTTCCGCCATGAAAAATCATTTTGGGGTCATTTTGGAAGGTTTTCTGGTGAGTCCGTAAAAATGGCGTAAAACGCGGACAAAATTGTTCACAGCTGTGACTTTTGAGTGATAAATGCTTCAAGGGGTCTTCCCCATGCTGTTGCCATGTCATTTGAGCACTCTTCTGAGACTTTTGTGACATTTTTAGGGTTTCTCCATGCTGCCGGGAGGTCATTTCACAAAAATACTCGGGTCTCCCATAGGATAACATTGGGCTCGTTGCTCGGGCCGAGTACACGAGTATCTTGGGAGGCTCGGCCCGAGCTTCGAGCACCCGAGCTTTTTAGTACTCGCTCATCACTAATCATCAATAATCTAGACACTGATGTATTGGGCATTAGCGGTGCAGTTATAAAGTATTATAGGAACATAATATTAACTACAACGTACAGGGAGTCTGCATAGTAATCACCGTGACCATATATTACCTGTGCCCACGTGGAATTAAATGATCTTCCAACGTGCGTTTTGGCGTTGTGCCTTCTTCCACGGGAAGAGGGGCAAAGCGTGACAAGAGAGGGGCAGAGTGTGACAAGAGAGGGGCAGAGTGCGACAAGAGAGGGGCAGAGTGCGACAAGACAGGGGCAGAGTGCGACAGGAGAGGGGCAGAGTGCGACAGGAGAGGGGCGGAGTGTGACAGGAGAGGGGCAGAGTGTGACAAGAGAGGGGCAGAGTGTGACAAGAGAGGGGCAGAGTGTGACAAGAGAGGGGCAGAGTGTGACAAGAGAGGGGCAGAGTGCGACAGGAGAGGGGCAGAGTGTGACAGGAGAGGGGCAGAGGGTGACAGGAGAGGGGCAGAGTGCGACTAGAGAGGGGCAGAGTGCGACAAGAGAGGGGCAGAGTGCGAAAAGAGAGGAGCAGAGTGTGATAGGAGAGGGGCAGAGTGCGACAAGAGAAGGGCAGAGTGCAACAAGAGAGGGGCAGAGTGCGACAAGAGAGGGGCAGAGTGCGACAAGAGAGGGGCAGAGTGCGACAGGAGAGGGGCAGAGTTCGACAGGAGAGGGGCAGAGTATGACAGGAGAGGGGCAGAGGGTGACAGGAGAGAGGCAGAGGGTGACAGGAGAGGGGCAGAGTGCGACAAGAGAGGGGCAGAGTGCGACAAGAGAGGGGTAGAGTGCGACAGGAGAGGGGCAGAGTGCGACAGGAGAGGGGCAGAGTGCGACAGGAGAGGGGCAGAGGGTGACAGGAGAGGGGCAGAGGGTGACAGGAGAGGGGCAGAGGGTGACAGGAGAGGGGCAGAGGGTGACAAGAGAGGGGAAGAGTGCGACAAGAGAGGGGCAGAGTGCGACAAGAGAGGGGCAGAGTGCGACAAGAGAGGGGCAGAGTGTGACAAGAGAGGGGAAAAGCGTGACAAGAGAGGGGCAGAGTGTGACAAGAGAGGGGCAGAGTGCGACAAGACAGGGGCAGAGTGCGACAGGAGAGGGGCAGAATGTGACAGGAGAGGGGCAGAGTGTGACAAGAGAGGGGCAGAGTGTGACAAGAGAGGGGCAGAGTGTGACAAGAGGGGCAGAGTATGACAAGAGAGGGGCAGAGTGCGACAGAGAGGGGCAGAGTGCGACAGGAGAGGGGCAGAGTGCGACAAGAGAGGGGCAGAGTGCGACAAGAGAGGGGCAGAGTGCGACAAGAGAGGGGCAGAGTGCGACAAGAGAGGGGCAGAGTGCGACAGGAGAGGGGCAGAGTGCGACAAGAGAGGGGCAGAGTGCGACAAGAGAGGGGCAGAGTGCGACAAGAGAGGGGCAGAGTGTGACAAGAGAGGGGCAGAGTGTGACAGGAGAGGGGCAGAGTGCGACAAGAGAGGGGCAGAGTGCGACAAGAGAGGGGCAGAGTGTGACAAGAAAGAGACAGAGTGTGACAAGAAAGGGACAGAGTGTAACAGGAGATGGGCAGAGTGCGACTAGAGAGGGGCAGAGTGTGACAGGAGAGATGCAGAGTGTGACAAGAGAGGGGCAGAGTGCGACAAGAGAGGGGCAGAGTGCGACAAGAGAGGGGCAGAGTGCGACAAGAGAGGGGCAGAGTGCGACAAGAGAGGGGCAGAGTGCGACAAGAGAGGGGCAGAGTGCGACAAGAGAGGGGCAGAGTGCGACAAGAGAGGGGCAGAGTGCGACAAGAGAGGGGCAGAGTGCGACAAGAGAGGGGCAGAGTGCAACAGGAGAGGGGCAGAGTGCGACAGGAGAGGGGCAGAGTGCGACAAGAGAGGGGCAGAGTGCGACAAGAGAGGGGCAGAGTGCGACAAGAGAGGGGCAGAGTGCGACAGGAGAGGGGCAGAGTGCGACAGGAGAGGGGCAGAGGGCGACAGGAGAGGGGCAGAGGGTGACAGGAGAGGGGCAGAGGGTGACAGGAGATGGGCAGAGGGTGACAAGAGAGGGGAAGAGTGCGACAAGAGAGGGGCAGAGTGCGACAAGAAAGGGGCAGAGTGTGACAAGAGAGGGGCAGAGTGTGACAAGAGAGGGGCAGAGTGTGACAAGAGAGGGGCAAAGCGTGACAAGAGAGGGGCAGAGTGTGACAAGAGAGGGGCAGAGTGCGACAAGACAGGGGCAGAGTGCGACAGGAGAGTGGCAGAGTGTGACAGGAGAGGGGCAGAGTGTGACAAGAGAGGGGCAGAGTGTGACAAGAGAGGGGCAGAGTGTGACAAGAGAGGTGCAGAGTATGACAAGAGAGGGGCAGAGTGTGACAAGAGAGGGGCAGAGTGCGACAGGAGAGGGGCAGAGTGCGACAAGAGAGGGGCAGAGTGCGACAAGAGAGGGGCAGAGTGCGACAAGAGAGGGGCAGAGTGCGACAGGAGAGGGGCAGAGTGCGACAATAGAGGGGCAAAGTGCGACAAGAAAGGGGCAGAGTGCGACAAGAGAGGGGCAGAGTGTGACAAGAGAGGGGCAGAGTGTGACAGGAGAGGGGCAGAGTGCGACAAGAGAGGGGCAGAGTGCGACAAGAGAGGGGCAGAGTGTGACAAGAAAGGGACAGAGTGTGACAAGAAAGGGACAGAGTGTGACAGGAGATGGGCAGAGTGCGACTAGAGAGGGGCAGAGTGTGACAGGAGAGATGCAGAGTGTGACAAGAGAGGGGCAGAGTGCGACAAGAGAGGGGCAGAGTGCGACAAGAGAGGGGCAGAGTGCGACAAGAGAGGGGCAGAGTGCGACAGGAGAGGGGCAGAGTGCGACAGGAGAGGGGCAGAGTGCGACAGGAGAGGGGCAGAGTGCGACAAGAGAGGGGCAGAGTGCGACAAGAGAGGGGCAGAGTGTGACAAGAGAGGGGCAGAGTGCGACAAGAGAGGGGCAGAGTGCGACAAGAGAGGGGCAGAGTGCGACAAGAGAGGGGCAGAGTGCGACAAGAGAGGGGCAGAGTGCGACAGGAGAGGGGCAGAGTGCGACAGGAGAGGGGCAGAGTGCGACAAGAGAGGGGCAGAGTGCGACAAGAGAGGGGCAGAGTGCGACAAGAGAGGGGCAGAGTGCGACAGGAGAGGGGCAGAGTGCGACAGGAGAGGGGCAGAGGGCGACAGGAGAGGGGCAGAGAGTGACAGGAGAGGGGCAGAGGGTGACAGGAGAGGGGCAGAGGGTGACAAGAGAGGGGAAGAGTGCGACAAGAGAGGGGCAGAGTGCGACAAGAGAGGGGCAGAGTGCGACAAGAGAGGGGCAGAGTGTGACAAGAGAGGGGCAGAGTGTGACAAGAGAGGGGCAAAGCGTGACAAGAGAGGGGCAGAGCGTGACAAGAGAGGGGCAGAGTGCGACAAGACAGGGGCAGAGTGCGACAGGAGAGGGGCAGAGTGTGACAGGAGAGGGGCAGAGTGTGACAAGAGAGGGGCAGAGTGTGACAAGAGAGGGGCAGAGTGTGACAAGATAGAGGCAGAGTATGACAAGAGAGGGGCAGAGTGTGACAAGAGAGGGGCAGAGTGCGACAGGAGAGGGGCAGAGTGCGACAAGAGAGGGGCAGAGTGCGACAAGAGAGGGGCAGAGTGCGACAAGAGAGGGGCAGAGTGCGACAGGAGAGGGGCAGAGTGCGACAATAGAGGGGCAAAGTGCGACAAGAGAGGGGCAGAGTGCGACAAGAGAGGGGCAGAGTGTGACAAGAGAGGGGCAGAGTGTGACAGGAGAGGGGCAGAGTGCGACAGGAGAGGGGCAGAGTGTGACAAGAGAGGGGCAGAGTATGACAAGAGAGGGGCAGAGTGTGACAAGAGAGGGGCAGAGTGCGACAGGAGAGGGGCAGAGTGCGACAAGAGAGGGGCAGAGTGCGACAAGAGAGGGGCAGAGTGCGACAAGAGAGGGGCAGAGTGCGACAGGAGAGGGGCAGAGTGCGACAATAGAGGGGCAAAGTGCGACAAGAGAGGGGCAGAGTGCGACAAGAGAGGGGCAGAGTGTGACAAGAGAGGGGCAGAGTGTGACAGGAGAGGGGCAGAGTGCGACAAGAGAGGGGCAGAGTGCGACAAGAGAGGGGCAGAGTGTGACAAGAAAGGGACAGAGTGTGACAAGAAAGGGACAGAGTGTGACAGGAGATGGGCAGAGTGCGACTAGAGAGGGGCAGAGTGTGACAGGAGAGATGCAGAGTGTGACAAGAGAGGGGCAGAGTGCGACAAGAGAGGGGCAGAGTGCGACAAGAGAGGGGCAGAGTGCGACAAGAGAGGGGCAGAGTGCGACAAGAGAGGGGCAGAGTGCGACAAGAGAGGGGCAGAGTGCGACAGGAGAGGGGCAGAGTGCGACAGGAGAGGGGCAGAGTGCGACAAGAGAGGGGCAGAGTGCGACAAGAGAGGGGCAGAGTGCGACAAGAGAGGGGCAGAGTGCGACAAGAGAGGGGCAGAGTGCGACAAGAGAGGGGCAGAGTGCGACAAGAGAGGGGCAGAGTGCGACAAGAGAGGGGCAGAGTGCGACAGAGAGGGGCAGAATGTGACAGAGAGGGGCAGACTGTGAGGTGCAGAATGTGACAGAGAGGGGCAGACTGTGAAAAGCAGAGTGTGATGGAGGAGGCAGAGTGTGATGGGGGCAGAGTGTGACGGAGGGGGCAGAGTGTGACAGAGGGGGGTAGTGTAGAGGGTGTATTACGAAAAGAGGTGGTGTAGAGCGTGTATTATGGAGCAGGGAGGTGTAGAGCGTGTATTATGGAAAGAGGCGGTGTAGGTGGTGTGTTATGGTGTTATGGAGAGGGGCGATGTAGAAGGTGCATTATGGAGAGGGGCAGGCAGTGTAGTTAGTGTATTATTACTTTTCTTAGGGAAAAATTTCATTTTCTGGAACAACATCAAGGGTGCTAAGACTTTTGGCCATGACTGTGTATATATAGATATACAGTTAGGTCCAGAAATATTTGGACAGTGACACAAGTTTTGTTATTTTAGCTGTTTACAAAAACATGTTCAGAAATACAATTATATATATATAATATGGGCTGAAAGTGCACACTCCCAGCTGCAATATGAGAGTTTTCACATCCAAACCGGAGAAAGGGTTTAGGAATCATAGCTCTGTAATGCATAGCCTCCTCTTTTTCAAGGGACCAAAAGTAATTGGACAAGGGACTCTAAGGGCTGCAATTAACTCCAAAGACGTCTCCCTCATTAACCTGTAATCAATGAAGTAGTTAAAAGGTCTGGGGTTGATTACAGGTGTGTGGTTTTGCATTTGGAAGCTGTTGCTGTGACCAGACAACATGCGGTCTAAGGAACTCTCAATTGAGGTGAAGCAGAACATCCTGAGGCTGAAAAAAAAGAAAAAATCCATCAGAGAGATAGCAGACATGCTTGGAGTAGCAAAATCCACAGTCGGGTACATTCTGAGAAAAAAGGAATTGACTGGTGAGCTTGGGAACTCAAAAAGGCCTGGGCGTCCACGGATGACAACAGTGGTGGATGATCGCCGCATACTTTCTTTGGTGAAGAAGAACCCGTTCACAACATCAACTGAAGTCCAGAACACTCTCAGTGAAGTAGGTGTATCTGTCTCTAAGTCAACAGTAAAGAGAAGACTCCATGAAAGTAAATACAAAGGGTTCACATCTAGATGCAAACCATTCATCAATTCCAAAAATAGACAGGCCAGAGTTAAATTTGCTGAAAAACACCTCATGAAGCCAGCTCAGTTCTGGAAAAGTATTCTACGCACAGATGAGACAAAGATCAACCTGTACCAGAATGATGGGAAGAAAAAAGTTTGGAGAAGAAAGGGAACAGCACATGATCCAAGGCACACCACATCCTCTGTAAAACATGGTGGAGGCAACGTGATGGCATGGGCATGCATGGCTTTCAATGGCACTGGGTCACTTGTGTTTATTGATGACATAACAGCAGACAAGAGTAGCCGGATGAATTCTGAAGTGTACCGGGATATACTTTCAGCCCAGATTCAGCCCAATGCCGCGAAGTTGATCGGACGGCGCTTCATAGTACAGATGGACAATGACCCCAAGCATACAGCCAAAGCTACCCAGGAGTTCATGAGTGCAAAAAAGTGGAACATTCTGCAATGGCCAAGTCAATCACCAGATCTTAACCCAATTGAGCATGCATTTCACTTGCTCAAATCCAGACTTAAGACGGAAAGACCCACAAACAAGCAAGACCTGAAGGCTGCGGCTGTAAAGGCCTGGCAAAGCATTAAGAAGGAGGAAACCCAGCGTTTGGTGATGTCCATGGGTTCCAGACTTAAGGCAGTGATTGCCTCCAAAGGATTCGCAACAAAATATTGAAATTAAAAATAGTTTTTTTGGGTTTGATTTATTTGTCCAATTACTTTTGACCTCCTAAAATGTGGAGTGTTTGTAAAGAAATGTGTACAATTCCTACAATTTCTATCAGATATTTTTGTTCAAACCTTCAAATTAAACGTTACAATCTGCACTTGAATTCTGTTGTAGAGGTTTCATTTCAAATCCAATGTGGTGGCATGCAGAGCCCAACTCGCGAAAATTGTGTCACTGTCCAAATATTTCTGGACCTAACTGTATGTGAAAGGTTTGCGGGGTGGAGGTGGAGCTGAGGTGGAGCCTGGGTGGAGTCTCAAGGGGGCCCCATAATTTTGCCAGTATAGGGCCCTGAAATTCTTAGTTGTGGCCCTGCTGACCAGTGTAGCTTTGAATCCAGCTCAGGGTGAGATAAAACACTTACTTGAAAGCAGAAGCATAGAGTAAATTATACTGCAGTATTGACTAGTATATCTTTGAACCCATCCAGTTCTGGAGAAGATAATACACTTGCTAGTAAGCAGCTGCATGGTTGACTTAATACAGCAGTATTTACCAGTTTAGCTTTAAATCCAGCAGAAGTGAGATAAAACACTCACTAGGAAGGAAGAGCTTAGAGAACATTTACAGCAATACTGATCAGTATAGTTTTGAATGTAGCCAGCTCTTAATACACTTAATAATAAGCAGTTGCATGGGGGACTTAATTCAGCAGTACTGACCAGAGTAGCTTTGAGTCCAGCTCAGGGTGCGATAAAACATTTGTTAGTAAGTAGCTTCATTGAGGACATTAAAGTTCAATACTGAGCAGTGTAGCTTTAAATCCAACAAAGGTGAGATAAAACACTTACTAGAAATCAGCAGCAGCATGGAGGCCATTATATAGCAGTATTGATCAGTGTAACTGTGAATCCAGCCTGAGATACATAAAACAAATACTAGAAAGCAGCCGATGGGGACTTTATACAGCAGTACTGACGAGGATAGCTCTGAATTTTAGCCATTTTTTAAAGTGAATAATAAGTTCAGGGCTCACGGGGAAGAGAACTGGCTCATAAGTGGAGAAAGGCGATTTCTGTGATAAGTGTCTTAGATTTTCTTGTACTATTGGTTTATACAAAGTTTCTTAAAGTGAGAGGTATTCTATTCATATCAGCAAGTAGAGCTTTATCCTGTGCTATTTTGTAGAAACAAAAGCTTACTGTCCCTTTAAGTCCCTCAATGCCATAGGGATCCAGGATCTGTGCCGAAATATGAAAACATTGCAACTCCGAGAAAAAGAAAAGCCCCCATCGTTATAGGGTTACGCAACGTTATTTTACAGAAAGTAAAACAGAGCGAGAAGCTGCAGACGCCGGGTGTAAATATCCCACCGAATTATACAAAAAGGTCAGCGGGGAATGTAAAATGTGACAGGTCAGAACCTGATCCTGAGCAGAGAACCCGAAACACTAACTGGGAAAGGACATTACCATTCATCAGCTCGGCCCGTGTTGATGTTACCGTGCCACAGCCAGGGGGACGCACCACGCTCCGCTCTATGAATTAGATCCCACCATCTGAGTTATGTCCTTAAAAAGAAGCCCCTGCTCCACCAAGGAGATTCATTCTATACAGTATTGCCGTAGAATAGAGAGATGTGAAATTCTCCCGCCCTCCCCAAAAATACATGTTAGACCCCATCAATCACCCAGGCTGGGTGCAGGTACTATTGTGGCGCCCCTGAGGCTTCAGTCGCCACAGGGTACTGCACCTCACTTAAAGTGCGGTACTTATCTCGAGTATTGAGGAGGTTGGTGCCAGTTGCACATCCAAACATTCCATAAATATACAGAAGGTTGCCCTCCCCACTGGGGACCGGGCTAGGGTCAGGTCTTAAGGTTGCCACCAAACACTGGGGCATCCACCCACTAGTGACAGGAACTCGGGGATGGGAGGGGCAGCCACTGGGGGAGAGGGAGGAGGTCACTTACACAAGTCGTGCCCTGACTCTGGTTGGGGAAGGAAGCAAGAGAGCTTACCGGTGGAAGCTGCGGGACAGAGGAGTAAATACGGTCGCTGAGGGGAGTGCTTAGTTGCTCCCTCAGGACCAGTGCAGTTCAGGGTACGGAGCCTTAGGGTGGCATATATTTCAAGTTGTGCCACCAGAATCCGACGGACAGCGTGATTTCAATCCCTCTGGCCACCACAAGATCCCGGAGCATAGTAGCAACATAGATCCCGGACTTGTGATCACAGTCAGGCCCCAAACGGACTCGCGCTGCCTGCAGACAGGACGGGAACCTTAACACCGAACAGGGGTCCCCAAGCACTTCAGGTCACGGTGATCCACACAGAAAGCACAAGGAGGAAGGGCCCACAATCCACAACACCGGCAGTGACCTCCGAATTATCCAGAATTGGCTGGGGCCCATCACGGCAGAGACCGGCATTCCAAGGGTGACAACTGGACAATGAGTAAAATCCTTGAACTGCAACTACTGAGTCAGTCCTTCATTGCCGACGCCCCGCGCTCCGGCGCCAATGGTCACTACTACTCCATCATCCTTCCTGGGGCCTAGCTCTACCTGTGGGGAGCTGCACCATCCCGGCTGCGACACAATCCGCTCCAGAGGACCGCACTTACAGCGGCGGCTAATCCCTGGCCGCACACCACAGGTGGCCTCACGAGTCAACAACTACTCCCAACAGCCTCAACCCCGTCATCCTCATCATCCCACCATCCCACTTTCCCTTTTATGGACACCTCGGGGTCACGAAGCTGGGCAGGGCCACCCTTGACATCCCCCGCCCCTCACCGGTCCGGTGATTAGTATTCCCCAGACCTCATGGGGTGCTCCACTACCAGTACACCAAATACCACCTACCACTGCATCACCTACCAATACACTACTTCCACCACCTACCACTACAGTACATCACCTCGTCCACCTACTGCTGCACCACCTACCACTGCACCACCTACCAATACACCACTTCCACCACCTACCACTACATCACCTCTTCCTCCTACTGCTACACCACCTACCACTGCACCACCTCCACCACCTACCAATACACCATTTACCACTACATCACCTCTAGCAACTACACCACCTACCGCTTCACCACCTGTCACTGCACCACCTACCACTACACCACCGACTACTAAAACACCTACCACTGCACCACCTACTACTACTATACCACCTACCACTACACCACCTACAACTACACCACCTATAACTAAACCCCTGCACTTTGTATAAGGCCTAAAACTTCCGCATAAAAAATGTACATTTCTCACATTCCGTTTTTCGGGTCCGTGTTCCGTTTTTTATGGGCGTTTCTCCGGTATGTGTGACATCCGTGTGATGGCGTATGCTTGCAGTGTGTGCATGTGGAATGTCCGTGTATGCGTACGTGTCATGTCCGTGTGGTGTCCGTATGTGTTGATCTGTGTGTGTTGTAAAATGTCGTTGCTACATACCCGCTGACAGCCGACACAGACAGAGACGAGCGATGAGAATGAACTCGGGTGAACCTCACCCAACTTCATTGTCATACCACGGCTCTGTCTGTGTGTGGTGTCCTGATTAGTGGACATCTGTGATGGAATCACTGGTGTCCGCTAATCCCCTGAGTAACTGAAGTTAGCGGCGACATTAGTGCTGCCGTCACTCAGGTTACCCGCGGCTAGCTGGAGTCTCCCACCCGACACCACAACTCACCTGTGACTTCTTCACTGATCGCGCAGCTCACTTCAGTCACTTGGGCGACTCGCTGTCACAGGTGGAGGATCCAGTGGTGGCCGCGAGTAACCTGACTGACGTCATCGGTGATCGCGCGGCTCACTTCAGTTGCTGCTTGGAGGTGATAGAGAGCGGTCATTGTGTGTGGCCACTCCTGTCACCTTCATGTAGCACAGCTGAGAGCATCGTGGGACATCCATGGATTACGGCGGACCTGGATGGGTTTTTTAGTTTTATTAAATTGGTGAACGAGGGTGTTTGTTTTAATTATTCTAAATAAAGGATTTTTTCAATGTGTGTGTTTATTTAATATTAATAACAGGTTAAATATGGAAGTTATCTTGGGGAGACGGCTGCCATGATTAACCTAGTACTTAGTGGCAGCTATGGGCTGCTGCCATTAACTCCTTATTACCCCAATTGCCACCGCACCAGGGCAATTCGGGAAGAGTCGGGTAGAGTCCCGGAAATGTCGCATCTAATGGATGCGGCAATTCCGGGCGGCTGCTGGCTGATATTGTTAGGGTGGTGGGCTCCCCATGACGTGGGGCTCCCCATCCTGAGAATACCAGCCTTCAGCCGTGTGACTTTACCATGGTTGGTATAAAAAATGGGGGGGACCGCACGCCATTTTTTTTAATGATTTATTTTACTGTACAATATAGACACGCCCACCGGATGCTGTGATTGGTTGCAGTGAGACAGCTGTCACTCAGCGTGGGGGCGTGTCTGACTACAACCAATCATAGGCGCCGGTGGGCAGGGGAAGCAGGGAATAGTAGATTGAATAATGAGCGGCCGGCATTTTCAAAATAATTAAAGCCGCCGTATCTTTTGCACAGCTGTTCTTCGCCGCGCTGGTGATCGGGGATCGGTAAGTAATGGACAGTGGGAGATACAGACCGACCAACAAAGGGATATTGACTGACAACCACAGAAGAAAAGGGAAATTGACTGACAACCACATAAAAAATAGATTGACCGACATCGCTCACTAAAAAACGCACACGGACGGTACGTGTAGCACACGGTCATGCTATGTGTGCCGTCCATGTAGGCACGCACCCATTGACTTTAGCGGGTCCGTGCCTGCATGATGCCGGCGAAAAACGGACATGTCGAGCGTGTTGTAAAACGCACACACGTACAAACGACACGGACACACGTTCCATGTGGTTTTACGTGTGTGTGCCTGCTACCATAGGGTAGCATTGGTCTACGTGTCTCCGTCCTAGGGATCTGCACCCTGCCTTGTGCTGAGGTCTGTGAGCTTGGTTCCATCCTTCCATGGACACGCTGCGGTTCCTGGAGTCTCGTACTTCCACAGGGGGCCACAGCTCCTGGAGTGCCCGGTTCCTCACCTCATGGTCCTCTCTCCTTTTCACAGCACTCAGTGTTCTCACTGCAGGTCTTTTTCTGTCTTTTCACTTTCTACTCCTTCTGACTACTACTCCTCGCCTCCTCTCCTTTACTTCCTTCTTCACCTCATTCTCTGACTGACTCTCACAGACTCTCTCCTCACACTCTCTCCTCACACTCTCTCCTCACGCTCTCTGCTCAGACTCTCTCCTCACACTCTCTCCTCACACTCTCTCCTCAGACTCTCTGCTCACACTCTCTCCTCACACTCTCTCCTCAGACTCTCTCCTCACACTCTCTCCTCACACTCTCTCCTCAGACTCTCTCCTCAGACTCTCTCCTCACACTCTCTCCTCAGACTCTCTCCTCACACTCTCTCCTCACACTCTCTCCTCACACTCTCTCCTCACACTCTCTCCTCACACTCTCTCCTCAGAATCTCTCCTCAGAATCTCTCCTCAGACTCTCTCCTCAGACTCTCTCTCCTCACTCTCTCTCCTCACACTCTCTCCTCACACTCTCTCCTCACACTCTCTCCTCAGACTCTCCTGACAGAGACTGCTTCCTTCAACTCTCCCTAACAGATCGCATACCACTTCCTCCCGCCTTTTCCAACTGACCACTGGCCCCTCCCCCTCGCTGGGTCTCTCCCTACAGGCTGGGTGGTACTATCCAATCAGTGCCCTCCCCTTTTACCTGTTTCTAGGCAGTCTCCCAGTGTGGTGTTGGGGTAGTGTGTGTGGCCTGAAGGTGCTGGTGCGTTTGCTCTGGCACAGATATTCCGGGGTTTGGATTTCCACGGGTTACATTTGTGGCACCTGGTACCTCAGGGGCGCTACACTGGCATCATAATGCATTTCAGGGTTCTGGTTTGAGGTCTCAATTAATTATAGGGGTCTGGTCAGGGGGTCTCAATTTTAGGGGTCTAGTCAGGAGTCTCAATTATAGAGGTTTGGTCTGGGGTCTGAATTAGTTTTAAAGGCCTGATCTGGGACCTGAATTCATTTTAGGGGTCTGTTCTGTGGTCTCAATTAGTGTTACAAGCCTGGTCTGGGACCTGAATTCAGTTTAGGAGTTTGGTTTGGGGTCTCAATTTTAGGGTTCTGGTCCGCAGTCTCAATTTTAAGAGTCTGGTCTAGGGTCTGAATTAGTTTTAAAGACCTGGTCTGGGACCTGAATTCATTTTAGGGTTCTGGTCTGGGGTCTCAATTTTAGTGTTTTGGTCTGGGGTCTTAATTAGTTTTAAAGACCTGGTCTTTGACCTGAATTCATTTTAGGTTCCTAGTCTGGGGTCTTAATTAGTTTTACAAGCCTGGTCTGGGACCTGAATTAATTTTAGTGTCCTGGTCTGAGGACTGAATTAGTTTTACAAGCCTGGAACCTGAATTCATTTTAGGGGTCTGGTCTGGCATGTGAAGTAGTTTTACAAGCCTAGCATGGGATCTGAATTATTTTTAGGGGTCTAATCTGGGGTCTGAATTAATTTTATGGGTCAGAGCTTGGTCTCAATGATTTTAAAGTTCTGGGGCCCTCTATGAATTTTGGTGTCTTGTCTGGTTTCTTTATGTTCAAGGGGGAGGAGTAAAAAATTCCACTAGAAATTTAAAAGATATAGAAGTTTTAGAAAGTTTTCAAATTGTAAGCTGTTGGTGTTCGGTTCAGACCTTCACCTGGCTGCAGACTCAGGTAAATAAACTTTTTCTAAAACTCATCTTGTTGGGGTGTTACCTATAAATATAACTATTGTATGAGTCTACTGTATACTTTTTCTCCTTTCCATATGTCCTTCTTACTGATCATCTGAACACGAGAGATGAAGAAGATGTTCCTCATCATCACCTGGCATGGAATGGAGATAATCTCCAGCGACAGATCAGAGATGGACAGACCTGTCTTTTGGTGCCCTTGAAGATTAACCAACAGATTGAGAAGAAGACATCGAGGATCAAAGGATACAATTAGTCTTCAGAGTTGATGCAGCCACATGATAAAACCCAATAAAGATGATGTATTTCACTGCGTATATTAAAGAACCACTTGAGGATTAGACACCTTTAACTGAAGAGAAAGAAAACCAGATGTAGTTCACAGCGATGCTCTCCTGAAGTCATGATATACGAGGAAAGGATGATGCCAGATTGCTGGGGGTTTAGAGAGGCTAAGATCACAAAAGAACGTGTAGCATGAAGAGTGTGAGTGATAAAGCCCAATGCATCTGTAAGAACCTCGGAATTCTGCCGAGGATGAGAAGTGTCGGAATGGGCTTCCTGGGGCCCAATAGAGGAAATTATTCTGAGTCCCTCTCCTCCAGCGATTCGGATCATGTGCACCTACAGGTTATACGGTCTAATTGGCATTTAAGAACATCACATACGTTGTTGACCATATTGGCAAAAGATTGGTTCCCAAAGTCAACACCAAATAAGGTTGTCTTCTACTGCCAAAAATTGTGCCAGCTAAGAATGGTTGTCCATTACCCATCTCTGATGGATTAACGACAACTCTGCTACACAGAACTAAAAGCTTAAACTCAATATCGAATTCCAATTAAAGACGTTGTCCACTACTTTTACATTGATGGCCTGTCCTTTGAATAGGTCATCATTGTCCCATCAGCTGGCGTCCAACACCCAGCACCCCCACGGAACAGCCATTCTCAGCATCGATGGCGGAAGCAGGTCGTCAGAAATTCTTAGTTCCGGAGCTGCCCAGTCTTCTAATAGTGGCTACAGCTGGGTATTGCACATCTGGAGGCAGATGTGCAGTGCCCGACCACGGCCACTATCAGTTGACGGGGAAGCTCCGGAACTGAGCATTTCTGGCCACCTGTTGCCTCTACAGGCATGAAGAACAGCTGATCGTGTGGGGGTTCCAGATGTCGGACCCCAGCCCATCAGACATTTATAACCTATCCTAAGTATGGGCCATCGGTGTAAAAGTAGTGGTCAACCCCTTTAATTGGAAATGTATGTTGAGCTTGAGGTTTTGGTTGTGTGTAGTACGTTTGTCGATAATCCATCAGAGATGGGTAATTGACAACCTTTCTTAGCTGGGCCCAGGTGCTGACACAAAAGAGGACAACCTTATTTGGTGTTGACTTTGGGCGTCATTGATTTGCCAATATGGTCAACGACTTATGGGTTGTTCTCAAATACCAATTCGGCCTTATGTCCTCTTGATGCATATGATCCGTATGGCTGGGGAGAGCCTGCCAGAAGAATTTCCTCTAGTGTGCCCCAGGAAGCCCATCTGGACACCTGTAATTGTATGATTGTCCCTTGGTTAGGCCATATCAACTTTTACCTGGATAATCCCATTGTACAGAACTAACAACACCAGTCAGCTCTAATGTGGAGAATACTTGTAGTAGATGTTCAAATATTCTACAGTGCCTCCGCAGGGCATATGAGGTGTTACACAATACCTATTAAAACCAATGAACTGTTTATGCAATACATTGATGGGTTGGGTCATCCTGAACGAAAGTTGGTCTTTCTAGGACTCTTGCTATTTTTGATTCCCAAGCCAAGTGTTTTAAAGTAGAAGATATGTTTTCTCGCCGACCAAGATCAGTAAAAAGTCCTGAAAACCTAAGCAGCCCAAAAAATTTGGGGGGCTCTAAAATAAATTCTTAAAGCTTATTGTTTTTTAGCCCAAGCGCCCTATCAATGACCACCTCCTACTCCCTTGAACAATGGGTTCCCCACAGGGCCGATATCAACACCCGGCACACTCGGGCAAATGCCGGGGCCTCAATCAGCTAGGGGGCCCACTCGCTTTTGGCAGGAGAAGATCATCATTAGCTTTCCTGCGGCCCCAGAGCAGGTTTCCAGGGACTGCAGACAGTGCTCCAGCAGGCAGCGTCACGTTGCTGTCTGCCGGCAATTTAAACATTGCCTGCAGTCTGCCGGCATATTGATCACATGACTTCCTGCTGATGGAATCATTAGGAAAGTCTCCAACAACAAGATTTCAGTCTCCCTACAGCGCCACCACAGGTAAATTGAAGCATTACAACGGGACGTTCTCACTTTTTTGCACATGTGGGGTCCGTCCTCTTATTTAGGTGGAGTTGCAATTTAAATATAAGGTTGTGTTCTAAAGTCATTCAAGAAAAGAGGAGACACCCCCACCCCCCGCCGCTTGTTTTCCTTGAGACACCATAATAACAGGCAAGATTAGAACAAGGAATTGAGGGAGAGCTACTTTGAAGATGACTCTTTACAATGCAAAACACTATTTTCCCAATGCTATGTTTGCTGGCATCAGTTCTGCAAATAAAGCCGTCACATTCTTTGAATTCCCCGAGAATGTGCAACATTTCATTATCCCCCGTCTACGATTAAGCCTCGTATCCCCCTCGCACTGTCTATTTACAGACTTGCGCACTTTCAGATATAATTCGAGCAAACACCTTTTTTGGCTTCATTCAACGGCTGATTACGTGTCCCGAATAATAGGTGACTGTAGATTTAAAAATAGTATGTTACCTCTCTTCCTTTACCCAAAATTAATTGAACGCACGTTTTTCAAAACACTGTAATTAACGGGGGAAGAAAAACTCAACAACAGAACGCAGCGACCTGAGCGCGGCTCTCACCGCAGACAGTGCTTTACCGAATTAACAAGGTAAATTTTGTTTGTTTTTAGGCTGAATTCTTTGCATTTACTATTTTTCGGTTTTTTGTATCAGTTTTATATTTCGTTGTTGTTATTTCAGAGCATTCATAAGTGGGAATAGCTGCCGGACTCCATCACAAGTGGTATGTTTCGTGGTCCCTCATAGTGCCACACGTGAAGTCCTAAAATCAGAAGTGGGACACCAGCATGGTCCTTGTCCCAGAATGGTCCGTTGATGTTGATCAGCACTTCAAAAGGACCCAATTTTTGTATTTGCTATCAAAACTATTCTTATCTCTTGGTCTTCTTCTTGTCCGATCAAGCAATGATAGGAGCACTAATGCTCTCATTCAATAGACAGGAAGCCATTATTCTCCCAAACCTCCTCTCATCTTAAAGGGGTTGTCCACAACTAGGGCAACCCCTTCGGATTCAACATATTTGCCCTACGTAAAATAATAAAGACTATACTCTCCTCCCGTACCGGCTCATGTGGGGTTGTGACGTCACGCAAGCCCAGCGTCCAATCAGCACCGGCTTCCTTCTGCCCGCCTTCGGTGCAGGAGGAGTTGTGACGTCACACGAGCCTGGTGTCAAGTTAGCACCAGTTTCCTTCTACCCGCCTTCGGCGCAAGAGGGGTTGTGACATCACGCTAGGCCGGCATCCAATCAGCTTCCTTCTCCCCGACTTTGGATCAAACAAACAATCAACAGCCTGCACTCACTTCCTGTTGATTAACTCATTTGGTCCGAAGGCGAGGAGAAGGAAGACGGCGCTGATTGTGTTGAACCAATGCTGATCTGATTTTAATGACATAACCTAAGGGTAAGTCATTATTTTTCTTAGTGTAACATGGTGTTTGGTTCTAAGTGTCATGGCGGCATCTGACACTGTTCACACTGCAGAGTCTGACACTTTCCACACTATGCCTCCTTTGGTGCTTCTGAGTTACACAAACAGGCTTAGGCATCAACCAGCTGTGTTATCATTAGTGGTCGGGCTTGCAGGTGATAATTCCTGCTAGCCTGCTGGTTACCTCATGGATCCCATGTTGTGGGAGACTTCTCCCAGTCACTCCCCGCCTTTTTAAGATGGAGGAACCTGTCTTCCCATGCCGAATATAGTTTTTTGCTAAACCGGTCCGTGTGCTTTTGTATCCCAGTCCTGATGGTGATTGTATTACTTTGTGTGTGCAGCTGTTGCGGAGTTCTCCCATTGTCATGTTGTTTCCTTCCTGCTCTTATTTCCCTCCTAAGCTCTTTTGTCTTATACCTCTGTGTTTGTGTGTGTGTCGTGAGATAGAGAATTGGTTTCCCTGTTTGCCTATTTCTGTTGGGAATTTAGCATGTAAAAAAAGTAAAGTTTTTGAAAGCCTTTAGTAAATAAACATCATTAAAATACCATAAAATCAAGTAAAGAATGAGCCAGTTGTCTTGTTTCCTCCCTGCTCTTATTTTCCTCCTAAGCACTTTTTGTCTTAAACTTCTGTGTGCCTTCAGAAAGAGATTTGTTTTCCCATTTCTCTATTTCTGTTGGGAATTTAGCATGTAAAAACAAAAAAGGTAAAGTTTTTTCAAATCCTTTAGTAAATAAACCATTAAAATACCATAAAAGCAAGTAAAGAATGAGCCCCTTGTCTTGTGTTTTCCTCTCTGCTCTTATTTTCCTCCTAAGCCCTTTTGTCTTAAACATCTGTGTGTTTGTGTGCCTTGAGCTAGAGATTTGGTTTCCCCTGTGTGGCTATTGCTGTTGGGAATTTAGCATGTAAAAACAAAATAAAAGTTAAGGTTTTTTCAAATCCTTTAGTAAATATACATCATAAGAAGTATAGTTTGGTACATATAAAACAATAATGTAAAACAATATATAAAAAAAATGCAACCCCCCCCCCAAATAATTCATAAAAAATGAATAAGCATTGTTTTGTTACATACAGAACAATAATGTACAAAAAAATGCAAACTAATATATAAATTAACACTAGAACTACTGAGGTAGTCATTTTGACTACTTTGCACTATGTATTTCTATATAGGTGTCACGAGTCCAGTAGTTTTAGTGTTAAAAACAATAAATTCATAAATAATAAATAAGCATTGTTTCGTTACATACAAAACAATAATTATAAAAAAATTTCAAAATAATCTATAAATTCATAAACTACCGTAAATGCAAGTAAAGAATGAGCCCATTGTCTTTTTGTTACCTCCCTGCTCTTATTTTCCTCCTAAACCCTTTTGTTTTACACCTCTGTCTATGTGCCTTGAGATAATGATTTGGTTTTCCCTGTTTGTCTATTTCTGTTGAGAATTTAGCATGTAAAAACAAAATAAAAAGGTAAAGCTTTTTCAAATCCATTAGTAAATAAACATCATAATAAGCATTGATTGTTACATACAAAACAATAATGTAAAAATTATATAAAAAAAATGCAAAAACAAAAATAAGTTCATAAAAAATAAATAAGCAGTTTTGTTACATACAAAACAATAATGTACAAAACAATTATAAAAAAAGCAAAATAATCTATACATTAAAAAACACAATAAATTCTTAAAAAATAAGCATTGTTTTGTTACATACAACACAATAATGTACAAAAAATAATTGTAAAAAAATGCAAAATAATCTATAAATTCATAAAATACCGTAAAAGCAAGTAAAGAATGAGCCCGTTGTCTTGTTGTTTCCTCCCTGCTCTTATTTTCCTCCTAAGCACTTATGTATTATGCGTGTGTGTGTGTTTGTGTGTGTGTGTGTGCGCGCGCGCGCGTGGGTGTGTGTGTGTGTGTGTGTTCCATGGGATAGAGATTTGGTTTTCCCTGTTTGTCTATTTCTGTTGGAAATTTAGCATATAAAAACAAAATAAAAGGTAAAGTTTTTTCAAATCCTCTAGTAAATAAACATCATAATAAGCATTGTTTGTTACATAGAGAACAATAATGTAAAATATATATATACATACATATATACTGTATATGTATGTATATATATAATATGAAAAAAAAATAAATTCATAAAAAATAAATAAGCATTGATTTGTTACATACAAAACAATAATGTACAAAAATGCAAAATAATCTATAAATTCATAAAATACTGTAAAAGCAAGTAAAGAATGAGCCCGTTGTCTTGTTGTTTCCTACCTGCTCTTATTTTCCTCCTAAGCAGTTTTGGTTTCCCCTGTTAGTCTCTTTCTATTGGGAATTTAGCTTGTAAAAAAGTAAAGTTTGTTGAAAGCCTTTAGTAAATAAACATCATTAAAATACCATAAAAGCAAGTAAAGAATGAGCCCGTTGTCTTGTTGTTTCCTCCCTTCTCTTATTTTCCTCCTAAGCTCTTTTGTTCTTATACCTCTGTGTGTGTGTGTTCCATGAGATAGCGAGTTGATTTCCCCTGTTTGTCTATTTCTGTTGGCTTTATCACTCCTGCCCTGGCCCTCCCCAGGGGTATAAGATCAGAGCTGGTCAGGAGCAGGGCAAGAAAGGCGGCCCAGACATCCTCACTATCAGAAGTACCTCAGGGACAGCTAAGAGCCCTTAGTCTAGGAGTTCTTGTCCCTTGTTATCCCCTCACACCCCGTGACATTTAGTCCCCCCAACCCCTTTAATCTTTACAAGTGCAAACTAAAAATTGCCTGGAGGGGCATCAATATTTTTCTACAACACGGAGTTCTTGAATTTGGCTGCAGTTATTAAAATTCATGACTATGAGTGAAGGGAGCAAAGGAAAAAAAATAGCTTTTTTTATCCTCGATACACATGAAGAAGGCATTAGATTGTCTAAAGACCCTCACTACCAGCTCATAACATGCGGACAGAGCACGACGGGATCAGCCTCCGCCGTGGCACAGAGCGGCATGTCTGCCTAAACGTCCGTAGAAAATATTAAAGTCAAAATCATTCCGACGAAAAAGATTTAAATAGTGACAAAACTTCTGGCTGGTATCTGTAAGTGAGCAGCCGCACGGCATCAATCAGAGCCTCTGCCTGCACGGAGACGTATAATCCCCCCATCAAAGGGAAGGAGCGCGAAGCTCTACCAGAACCGCGCACAATTCACGAAAGTTTGCAAATGAACTTTAACATATTCAGATTTTCCGACCTGCGCTAAACTTAATGGAGGGAGGGCGATTTTCATCTGCGATATCCAGAAAACATCAGATGCAAAACATTCTCTTAATAGCGAGCCTTTAATGGAGACGACCTTGCATATTTCAGCTCACACATAACGCTGGCGAAAGACCCTCAAATGGGAATTTAGCATGTAAAAAAAAAAAAGTAAAGTTTTTTTTCAAAGCCTTTAGTAAATAAACATCATTAAAATACCATAAAAGCCAGTAAAGAATGAGCCGCTTTGCATATTTCCTAGGTTTGTTCGTGGGAGGCGGTGACGCGTTTCAAGCTCAGATTTAAATACTGGATGAACTTGTGGGGTCAGACGTGGTTGGAAGAAGAAAGAGGCGCCATTTTATTATTATAGGTTGATGGTATAGAAAAGAGGATGAGGCGCCATAGCAGACGTTAGACAGGGCTAAATACAGTGCCTTGCGAAAGTATTCCGCCCCCTTGAATTTTTCAACCTTTTCCACATTTCAGGCTTCAAACATAAAAATAAAAAAATTAAATTTTATGGTTAAGAATCAACAACAAGTGGGACACAATTGTGAAGTTGAACGATATTTATTGCTTATTTTAAATTTTTGTAAAAAATAAATAACTGAAAATTGGGGCGTGCAATATTATTCATTCCCTTTACTTTCAGTGCAGCAAACTCACTCCAGAAGTTCATTGAGGATCTCTGAATGATCCAATGTTGTCCTAAATGACTGATGATGATAAATATAATCCATCTGTGTGTAATCAAGTCTCCGTATAAATGCACCTGCTCTGTGATAGTCTCAGTGTTCTACTTAAAGCGCAGAGAGCATCATGAAGGCCAAGGAACACAACAGACAGGTCCGTGATACTGTTGTGGAGAAGTTTAAAGCCGGATTTGGTTACAAAAAGATTTCCACAACTTTAAACATCACAAGAAGCACTGTGCAAGCGATCATATTGAAATGGAAGGAGCATCATACCACTGCAAATCTACCAAGACCCGGCCGTCCATCCAAACTTTCATCTCAAACAAGGAGAAGACTGATCAGAGATGCAGCCAAGAGGTCCATGATCACTCTGGATGAGCTGCAGAGATCTACAGCTGAGGTGGGAGAGTCTGTCCATAGGACAACAATCAGTCGTACACTGCACAAATCTGGCCTTTATGGAAGAGTGGCAAGAAGAAAGCCATTTCTCAAAGATATCCATAAAAAGTGTTGTTTAAAGATTGCCACAAGCCACCTGGGAGACACCAAACATGTGGAAGAAGGTGCTCTGGTCAGATGAATCCAAAATCAAACTATTTGGGCACAATGCCAAACGATATGTTTGGCGTAAAAGCAACACCGCTCATCACCCTGAACACACCATCCCCACTGTCAAACATGGTGGTGGCAGCATCATGGTTTGGGCCTGCTTTTCTTCAGCAGGGACAGGGAAGATGGTTAAAATTGATGGGAAGATGGATGGAGCCAAATACAGGATCATTCTTGAAGAAAACCTGTTGGAGTCTGCAAAAGACCTGAGACTGGAACGGAGATTTGACTTCCAACAAGACAATGATCCCAAACAAAGCAAAATCTACAATGGAATGGTTCACAAATAAACGTATCCAGGTGTTAGAATGGCCATGTCACAGTCCAGACCTGAACCCAATCGAGAATCTGTGGAAAGAGCTGAAAACTGCTGTTCACAAACGCCTCCATCCAACCTCACTCAGCTCCAGCTGTTTACAAAGGTAGAATGGGCAAGAATTTCAATCTCTCGATGTGCAAAACTGATAGACACATACCCCAAGCGACTTGTGCTGTAATCGAAGCAAAAGGTGGCGCAACAAAGTATTAATTTAAAGGGGACGAATAATATTGCACGCCCCAATTTTTCGTTTTTTATTTTGTACAAAAATTTACAATAAGCAATAAATTTCGTTCAACTTCACAATTGTGTCCCACTTGTTGTTGATTCTTCACTATAACATTAACATTTTTATCTTTATGTTTGAAGCCTGAAATGTGGGAAAAGGTAGAAAAATTCAAAGGGGCCGAATACTTTTGTAAGGCACTGTATGTGTCTTCATTCACATATGATGCTTTATGGGCAAAATCACAAACATAGACTACAAAGTCCAAAAATGTGCATCTCAAATCCTATTATTTTTAGACACTTCTTGGAGCATTGTTTTGCTACCATAGTTTGAGTAGCAATTGAATGGCCATATTTCCTACTCATGGCTCAAAACGTGGTCTTCCCAACCTAGAATGGGATGTTCAACGAGCATCACGATGGTTTGTGAACTTGAGGCAACACCTGGATCCAAACCATAGTTCTTGAAGGTATATAGATGACATTTGCCCCAAGAGACTGGTACGGTCAAAAGTACCTACAGCGCCTAAAAAGTCATTAGTGTTATAAATGGGACAAGATAGGCAGGTGGAAGCAAGATGAAGACCTAGAGCTTTAAACCATGCCTCTGCCCGGATCATTCATCCATTATTATTATAACACTGTCATAAATTAGATGAGGTGCAACCAACTGTTCAATAGAGGCGGTCAGAGGTAGTAGAAGCCATATGACAACTTGGTGGCATCAGGTTCTGTTCACCTGAAAAATTATCTGGTGTCCTGGATCAACATAGGCAAACTCAGGCATCAACCTGCTGTCTGCTGATTCATAGGCAAACTAGCAAGAGTTAATCTCTGTTAGTGTGCTTGCTAGTCTCCTTTGATCACATGTTGTGAGGAAGCCAATTACATCTGCTCTCCTCTTATTTATGGTGGCTGAATCCTCACCCCTATGCCAACTATAGTTTATCTTATTTGGACTATTTGTTGGAAGTAGTGCTTATTGTTTGGTGTGGTTGGCATTGTTAGTTTTTGTAGCTTCCTTCCTGTTCTTGTTTTCCTCCTGAATCTCTTATTTTCCTATCCTATGTATGTGTGCACTTTGTCAAAATTTTTGTTTTCCCTTGTCTGTCTTTAACTGTGGTTAACATCAAACTCCTTCCCCGTCCCTCCCTAGTGAGAAAAGAGCTATCAAATTAGGTCTAGTCAGGAGCAGGGCCAGGAATGGGACTCAGACACCTCTACCATTAGGAGTATCCCTGAGTTAGGGATAGCATAGGGCCCCCTAGCATGAGGGACAGCTTAGGTGCCCTTATCCCTCATTATCCAACATTCACAAAGTGACATGTTGTACCTCTTCTTGAATTGGGTTGTGGTCTTCAACATTGAGACATGCTAGAAAAATTTGCAATTGCCTTCAATTCACATTACAACCACTGTGAGGTCACACAGAGACATATAGCATAAACATTTTCCAACAAAGTATCGAATTATTTTTTTTTCTTTAAAGCTAGTTATGCCTTGCCACTGTTGAGCCAAGAGCAAAGGTAAGGAAGAACACATCTAACTTTGTGAAAAGAAGGCACAAAGCAAAATCTCAGAGGACTTCTCCATTGTGGAAATATCAACTTATGTAATAGATCAGTCCTTATAAATTAAGGATAAGCACTGGCAATACCAACAGCTGCTGAGGAGCCAGATGTCCTACTGCAAGGACCTTTAGGAAGATCTCAATGGTATCTTGTATTGCTCCAAAGCATTGACATCTACGTTATGTAATTTCTTTGTTGGGATAGGCTTCTACCAAGGATGTTACTCATTGGACAATGCAGCTTAATATCCGTGTATTTTTTTTTTACTAGGTGTAAATGCCACTGTTTTCCTAAATCCGGCGATGTTTTTCTTTTGTTCCTGCGCCTCTGCATTCCTAAGATACAGCCCTCTCTTCTTTGCATATAAATCTAGCCTTTTTTAGACAAGTGGGCGTGGTCCTTTGGATACTTTCTTGATCACCACACCTACTTGACTAACAATACTGGATTTATATACAGGGAAGAGGAGGCCATATCTCAGGTACGGTGAGGAGTAGGAAGAAAAGAAAAACATCTCCGGATTCAGCAGAACAGCGGCATTTACACCAGGTAAATAAAAATATGTATAGCCAGAGACACGTTTTCTTTAAGTGCAGGATATGAAGTGCTCAGAAGATGGTGGTGAACTATTCAAGACCATTCAACTTTATTCCAGCATGGTCTTCTTAGTAAGCCGGCTTCTATAATATTGCCAATGATGGACAAAGTAAATGGTAAAATAAGTGAAAATATATTTACAAATGTCCTTCCCTCTATGCCCATGGGCCCCAGCCGGGGTGCAGCCTCCCTGCATCCCCCGGCCATCCAAGTGTGCTGCTGTATCCTTTCTCTCACAGGCCCTGTACATGCCACACAGGGTTCCTGGGAGTACACCTAAGACACACGCACTGGACCTCCTCTTAAACGGCCGGCATGCTATTTCCGAAAACACTATGTATTTAAGGCATCCTTCCATTAGGGGAGGTGCCTGCACAACACCTCTAGTTAGTAAGTCTCCAGTCTGCTACCTAGCTAGTTGTCAGGTCCTGAGCTCCTGTCCTGTTATCCTGTGTCCATCTCCAGTACCTGCCTTCCCATAGCTGTCTACTCCTGCCGTGCCCACCATTCCTGTCCATACCCACCTGTCCAGCTTGCTTCAGTCACCCTGCCTGTACCTGAGTCCATCACTTATCCAGGGGATCAGCTGCCACAGTCCTAATTGCTGCCCTGTGAGTGGTACCTGGTGTCCACCTCACGGTGGGCACTTAGTTAATCCCTCCCTCTAGTGGGTCCACTAATCCCACTTGCTGCCCCTACACAAGCCACGAGCGTTACACTTACACTCACCCATTTGAAGTCTCTTTTTATTAAATATTGGGAAATCTTAATATTTTGGAAATATTTTTTTACCCTTGTGAGATCCAAGAACTTAGTTCTGATGTCAAATGAAATATTCTTTACCTTGGAAGGATGCGATCAGTCTCACAGAGCTACAGTCACAAAGGGAAGTCGGGCAGGTTCGCTGTGAATACTTGTCAATATGGATATTGCTGCTTCTTAATACCGTGACTGATGAAAGTCCATGTAAGTCACTTTTAACTAGGCCAGCAAATTGTACGCCTAAGTGATGGTTTCACATATCCTGCCAATCAACATCACAGAGATCGCTGGCTCAGGATCTTTCTGCTTCAACATCTACAACATATTGGAAATGAATTATGATATACGGGATATCAAATACATGCAGCTTTCCTAAAGCTTTGGCAGCATCATAAGTACCTGAATCTTCCGAGAGCCAGGGAGCAAATTAGTGAACATTTTAGAGGGATTTAACTAAATTGTGTATGCTTCCAATTTTTCTGGCCAGGACTACAGCTCAAAATGTTTAAGGCCCCTCAGGGGTGTACCCCAATTCTTCTGGACACCAATAGCTACGTCCTCTGGGGATCTGATCAGTAATGATTCCAAAGGTCTATGTGGCTTTGAACATTTCAGAATCAAAATGAAGTCAAGACCTTTATGTTCCAGTGACCCCATTAAACTTCACGTTGAGAAACGAGATTAAGGAAGAGCTTTAGAAGGTACGGTCATCTAGTGAACAGAAAATATGGGATATGCTAACTAAGGACAAACATTGTAACGAGTTATGGAAATCTACTCTAAATTTCCAGTAGAAATTGAAAGTCTATGGGCAACTGTAATGCGGGCGTCACACGATACTATTTATCGTGCGATCGCACGAGCGATCGTACCCGCCCCCGTCGTTTGTGCGTCACGAGCAAATCGCTGCCCGTGGCACACAAAGTCGTTAAACCGCCGTCACATGCACTTACCTGCTGAGCGACGTCGCTGTGGGCGGCGAACATCCACTTCCTGAAGGGGGTGGGATGTTCGGCGTCACAGCGACGTCACACAGTGGCCAATAGAAGCGGAGGGGCGGAGATGAGCGGGACCTAAACATCCCACCCACCTTCTTCCTTCTGCATTGCCGGCATCCGCAGGTAAGCTGCAGTTCATTGTTCCCGGGGTGTCACACGGAGCGATGTGTGATACCCCGGGTACGATGAACAACCGGCGCAGGGAAGAATAAACGATTTTTTAAAAATAAACGACGAGTACACGATACACGATTTGTAACCGATTTGCGATCGTTCGGAGTCGCTCGTAGGTGTCACACAAGACGACGTCGCCAACGAAGCCGAATATGCGTCACAAAAACCGTGACCCCCGACGACATATCGCACGATGGATCGTCTCGTGTGACGCCCGCATAAGGGTTTCATAAGTCGAGCAAGCAAGTCTTGGCATCAATGGGTGGTGAGATGTTCGACCAGACTTCATGTCCTTTATTGATCTCATCATGAGATTCCCATGGGTCTCATTAAAAAATATAAGTACACACCATCTGTCACAAGGTGTGTACTGATGGAACAGGGGCTCCTAGGCTAACCCTAAGACTGGGGCCCCTGTGATGTCCCTTATCTCGATGGTAGGCATGATGGTAGTCAGGTTCGAGCCCCCAGCGTGACCCTGTCTCCTGTCCGAGCCGTGATTCTACTCCCTCCCCACCCGGAGAGCGGGCCAGAAAGCCAGTAACAAAGACCCCACAAGTAGGTACAGATAAGGGTAAATAAGAACTTGTGTACACTGCACTCAAACAAAAAGGAGGGACAGTATGTGAACTGGAGAGCAACACAAAAGGGGCAGGAAATAAATGCACAACTGGAGAACTCACACACCACACAGAACCGCAACTTGTAGATGACCATACAACTGGATAACCACAGGAACCGAGGAAGCAGAAGCTATATCCAGCACTCAGCCCCAGAATGCAGAACCTTATAAAGGGTGAAGAAAGCTGAGGATGGTAATCATAAGCCAGCAGAAATTAACTCCTGCTGTACTGGAGAGCAGTGAAGCCAGAACCAGCCAATAGTTATGACAAGCAGTGCAACTAAGGAATCCCAGGCTGTTTGTTGGACTCTACAATATGAACAGAGTCTGACGCCGCCATGGCACCCAGCGAGTGCAACGCCAAACACCACAAGGCACCATCTTTATTTGACAATCATATGGAAGTCAAGCAAAATCCCCAACATTTGTATTCGGGGTGATAATCTGCACTTCTGGACTTTAGTGGTCTACAGTGGAGGAGGATTGAAGGTATTTTTTTGGAAGACTGGAGAGCAAGATTGCAGTTTAGACTTCTAAGCTCATCAGAAATGTCTAAGAAAAGAAGAGAGATCAGCTATCGAATTAAGTCATCCATGGGCTCTTAAGTCATTCCTTCACTCTAAGGAGCCTATGGCAGTCATATGGATTAATTCTATGGATTTTTATACCCTTCGATGAAGGTTGATGGAACCAGTAGACTTGCTGTTCCCCACCTAGAATTCCATAAGAAAATGTAGTCAACTTCTAGAAGAATGCAACCTAATAACCTACCAAGGCTCAAGTCTAACTACAGAAACTAGATTTTTCTATTTGATTCTCATTGCCAGAGAGTCCCTGGCCGGATATTGAGCACTGTTGGGTCATGTGTCGCGTCCGCAGATTACATCTTGTGTTGGAACAGATTTACTTTCATTTGATACTGAAAGGGTTAAGGATGCTTTCCTTTCCATCTGAGATTATTCATAGCCTTCAAGACAGCTGCAGAATCTTGTCATCTTGCCTTTCTGCTATATTTACCCACTCCTGGATTTACTCCATGCTGGTAATAGAATCTTTATACTGAGCAGTTTAAAGGAGCCTGTCTCTGGAGTACCTGAGGTGTTGTTTCAGTTGCAACTGTGAAGGTTCCTGATGAAGAAATATAGGAGTATTATTTGCTATGTCTTTTCCCACCCCATTTGTTTTACTTTCCTTGTGTTGCTTTATTGTAATAGTGGGACTTGTGTCTCACTGACCTACTCACTAGTCAGAGTACGTTCAGGGTCACCGAAGGCCAAGACATGTGATGGCACATGGGGGAAGGACCCGTCTAGGGACGTTAGGGAGCTCAGGGATCAGTCACAGGTGAGTGTCAGGTGGTGACCCCCTATCCCCAGGGCTTTCCTCTACATCTTTCTTGATTTTCCCGCGGAATGACAGGTCAACCGAAAACTATACAGACATCACGTCAATCTCCATCATAAATTAAATTTACTCATTAATAACGTCTATGAGAATATTCATTCCTGAAGACGTAAAAGGTTGGAAATGACTTCTATGAGTGTAAAGTGTGATTGACAAAAACTTCACAGCAGTCAAAACAGGAATCATGAGTTTTCATGATTTCCCCCCCAGTGAGGTGAAATTTCTGATCCTGGTGAGCTGAAAGTAGCCAATTAATTTTCACGCCTTTCTAAATAACCATAGACAATGACCTAACTATGCATTTATAGGTAATTAACCTATAAGTCGATAATTACTCCTGGAAAAGGTGGCATAAACAGCTATATCATATACATCAGAAAATGCAGCTAAATACATCACAGTGTGTTCATAACTCGCTCTGCCCAAAGGCGGCACAAGCGCCCGCGTCTCAGATCAATATCAACATATTGATCCCCCCAACATTACAGAAAGAAAAATATATCATTCCTCTAATTCACTGTCCACTTGTGTAAATTGTCAGAAGCAGAAAACCCTTTGTTTGAATTATAGATCTTTAGGAAAAAAATCTGAGGTTTCATCGGTCTCCGAGACCGGGCAGTTTCTAATCGATATGGAAAATTTTATGGCAACAGGCAGTAAAGCTGAGTCCGAAAAATGTGGACGCCATGTCAAAATGTCATGGAAAGGCAAAGAACTGAGGTCTGGGGTCTGGGCCATAGTCAATAGTGAGAATGGGAAAACGGATCCATGACTCGTAGCAGATATGCCTCTAGTTCACCACGGACGACAGTGTTATAAATATCAACATGGAAGAATGACAACTGCTGAAATAGTCTCCACTACTGGACATTAGAACCCAAAATGGCAGTACAAAAGGAAGGAAGAGAGGGCAGGGGGAAGGGAGAAGGGGGAGGATGAAAGGAAGGAAGAGAGGGCAGGAGGAAGGGAGAGGGGGAGGAAGAAAGGAAGGGAGATAGGGCAGGAGGAAGGGAGAGGGGGGAGGAAGAAAGGAAGGGAGATAGGGCAGGAGGAAGGGAGAGGGAGGAGGAAGAAAAGAAGGGAGATAGGGCAGGAGGAAGGGAGAGGGGGGAGGATGAAAGGAAGGAAGAGAGGGCAGGAGGAAGGGAGAGGGGGAGGAAGGAAGGGAGAGAGAAAAGGAGGGAAGAGGGGAAGAATGAGGAAAGTAGGATATAAGGAAGGAAGAGAGGGCAGGAGGAAGGGGGAGGAAAAAGGAAGGGAGAGAGAAGAGGGGAAGAATGAAGGAAGGAAAAGAGGGCAGAAGGAAGGGAGAGGTGAGAGGAAGAAAGGAAGGGAGAGAAAAAAGGAATGAAGAGGGAAAGAAAAAAAGAAATATGGAATGTAGGAAGAGAGGGCAGAAGAAAGGGAGAGGTAGGAGGATGAAAGAAAGGAGGTAGGGAGGGAGAAAAGGAGGAAAGAGGGGAAGATGGAAGGAAGGAAGGAAGGAAGGGCAGAAGGAAAAGAGGTGGTGGGAGGAAGAAAGGAAGGAGGTAGGGAGGGAGAAAAGGAGGGAGGAAAGAGGGGAGGAAGAAAGGAAGAAGATAGGGAGGGAGAAAAGTAGGAAGGAAGGAGAAAGGGTATAGTGAATAGGTCATGGGAGGAAGAAAGGAGGCAGGGAGGGAGAAAAAGAGGGAGGAAAGAGGAGAGGAAGAAAGGAAGGAGGTGGCGAGGGAGAAAATGAGGGAGGAATGAGGGGAGAAAGAAAGGAAGGCGGTATGGAGGGAGAAAAGGAGGGAAGAGGCGAAGAATGAAGGAAAGAAGGATGTAAGGAAGGAAGAGAAGGCAGAAGGAAGGCAGAGGTGGTGGGAGAAAGAAAGGAATGAGGTAGGGAGGGAGAAAAGGAGGAAGGAAGGAGAAAGGGTATAGTGAATAGGTCATAACTAAGGTATAAAACAGAAAAATGAGAAGGAAGAACGTAAGGATGAAGAAATGCACAAAGAAAAGGAAGAAGGCGTGAGCAAGGGCAGAAAGATGGAAGAATGGGAGTAAGGAAGGAAGGAAGGAAGGATAAAATGAAAGAAAGACGTGAGACAGGGAGGAACGAGGGAGGGAATGAGTGGAGGAAGAAAGGAAGTGAGAAAGGGAATAGGTATGAATAAAGGAAGGAATTAAATTATGGCAGAAAAAATATACGTAAGGAAAGGGAATTTAAGGGAAAGCAAAAATATTGGATGATAGGAAGAATTTGATCTTATAGAAAACAAGTAATTATTGATGCATATAATTGATGGAAAAATAGTGAAGTAAGCAAGAGAGCGGGGGAGGATTGAAGGAATGGAGGAAGGAAGTTTGGATGTTAGGAAAATCTCAAGACATAAGTAATAGAACATACTACAAACACAAGTAGGATATTGTTCACGTCTATGGACATTACGCTACTTTTTGTTTTTATAAATGAGACCAAGTGATTTGTCGTTTATGTTGGGGAAAAGCTTGTCCTGTCCCCTAAAGGTCATTTTAGTAATCTCGGACAGGAATATAAAACATGGATGATATGACTAATAAGACTAGATTTTCCAATGTATCATGTTTAGTCAAATGCACCCGCCAAATATTGAAGCAATGACACTGATTTCTGCATCATCTACAATAGGATAAAAAAAAGAGAAAATGAAGAGTAAAAAAAATAATAAAATATTACGTGCTAAAAATTCATCTACAATGTAAAAAATATAGAAACTTGATGGTGGTTAGTTAGAAATGAAGACCAGGGAGGTCAAAAAAATAGGCCAAGGATTTTCCAGCTCTGTCACCGTAATTGAATTGTAGTTGGAAGAATTACCATAGCGAAATATAAATATATCCCATCAAGAGCGGATCGGCGGCATTAGCGGGACCTCCGCATGTGACATCATTAGGTGGCCAACCAGATGACCAGGTCATGACGGAGGTCATAAATATTATTAATTAAAGACACGGATGATCTGCCGGTGATTTCTCGAGAGGCGTTTGCAGACATTCTTGTATAAATATTGTTCATTATGGATATTATGGTGGATTTTTTTTTGTAGCGCGATATTCCAGTTCTTCACATCCAGAGATAAAAGGCATTCAGCTAAATGAATCTTTGCTATTCAGAATAGAGCACTTCAAAAGGAGACTAGCGTGTAGTGCCAAGAGTCAGGGTCAGAGGGGAAGACGAGCTCCAGGACCTCTTGGCATCAAACTTAATTTTCTGGTGACCTGAAACAGCGTTTGCATTTTCAGAAATTAGCTTCAGCCGCTCGGTAACCTGCCTGACTCGCCTCTGATCAAACAGTCTGCTATCAATTTAGGCTAACCAAGAATAAAGATGCTACATGAAGGCTCGTAAGAAGCCATGCGAAGGTTTGGAGGGTATGTAGGAGAGGGGAAGGGGTGGAAGGGTATTGGGAAAGATGGTTTTAAATGGTCACTGTGCTTTTGACAACTTGATCTCATATGTAAAGATGAATGAAGCTTTTGAAATTTAAATTCACCACCTTTAACAAATTCGTTTTAAAAAATTAATTGGTTTCATGTCAATTGCCCTGAAAAAAAGTAGAGAGGGTCTCTCTGTAGTCACCTACGTGGACAGCCTTGGCCTTCACCCTGTAAGCCCTATGCAGGGATGAGGAATTAAACAGGGGCTCTGGATTGAGTCCTCAGAGTAGCCACTGGCTGATGGATCGGGTTGGCAGGCATAACTAGAGTTCTAAAGATTTCTCCCGTGGATCCTCCATACTCTGGAACTCTCTTCCACAACATATCAGACTCTCCACTACATGGAAACCTTCAAAAGGAACTTTAAGACCTACCTTTCCCAACAAGCTTACAACCTGCAGTAACCCTCACCCCACTATACCGCTGCACGACAGCTCTGCCCTCACCTACTGTAGCCTCACCTATCCCCCTCACCCCACTATACCGCTGCACGACAGCTCTGCCCTCACCTACTGTAGCCTCACCTATCCCCCTCACCCCACTATACCGCTGCATTACCAGCTCTGCCCTCACCTACTGTAGCCTCACCTATCCCCCTCACCCCACTATACCGCTGCATTACCAGCTCTGCCCTCACCTATTGTATCCTCACCAATCCCCCTCACCCCACTATACCGCTGCATTACCAGCTCTGCCCTCACCTACTGTATCCTCACCCATCCCCCTCACCCCACTATACCACTGCATTACCAGCTCTGCCCTCACCTATTGTATCCTCACCCATCCCCCTCACCCCACTATACCGCTGCATTACCAGCTCTGCCCTCACCTACTGTACCCTCACCCATCCCCCTCACCCCACTATACCGCTGCATTACCAGCTCTGCCCTCACCTATTGTATCATCACCCATCCCCCTCACCCTACTATACCGCTGCACGACAGCTCTGCCCTCACCTACTGTATCCTCACCCATCCCCCTCACCCCACTATACCGCTGCATTACCAGCTCTGCCCTCACCTACTGTACCCTCACCCATCCCCCTCACCCCACTATACCGCTGCATTACCAGCTCTGCCCTCACCTATTGTATCATCACCCATCCCCCTCACCCTACTATACCGCTGCACGACAGCTCTGCCCTCACCTACTGTATCCTCACTCATCTCCCTCACCCCACTATACCACTGCATTACCAGCTCTGCCCTCACCTACTGTATCCTCACCCATCCCCCTCACCCCACTATACCACTGCATTACCAGCTCTGCCCTCACCTATTGTATCCTCACCCATCCCCCTCACCCCACTATACCGCTGCATTACCAGCTCTGCCCTTACCTATTGTATCCTCACCCATCCCCCTCACTCCACTATACCGCTGCACGACAGCTCTGCCCTCACCTACGGTAGCCTCACCTATCCCCCTCACCCCACTATACCGCTGCATTACCAGCTCTGCCCTCACCTATTGTATCCTCACCCATCCCCCTCACCCCACTATACCGCTGCATTACCAGCTCTGCCCTCACCTATTGTATCCTCACCCATCCCCCTCACACCACTATACCGCTGCATTACCAGCTCTACTCTCACCTACTGTATCCTCACCCATCCCCCTCACCCCACTATACCGCTGCATTACCAGCTCTACTCTCACCTACTGTATCCTCACCCATCCCCCTCACCCCACTATACCGCTGCATTACCAGCTCTGCCCTCACCTATTGTATCCTCACCCATCCCCCTTCACCTCACTATACCATTGCATTACCAGCTCTACTCTCACCTACTGTATCCTCACCCATCCCCCTCAGTCCTCTATATCACTGCATGTGATCAGCCCTGCCCCATCCCTCTCTGCAGGAAGTGGGGGTACATCTCTGTCTCTCTGCAGGAAGTGTGGCGGGTCTCTGTCTCTCTGCAGGAAGTGTGGCGGGTCTCTGTCTCTCTGCAGGAAGTGTGGCGGGTCTCTGTCTCTCTGCAGGAAGTGTGGCGGGTCTCTGTCTCTCTGCAGGAAGTGTGGCGGGTCTCTGTCTCTCTGCAGGAAGTGTGGCGGGTCTCTGTCTCTCTGCAGGAAGTGTGGCGGGTCTCTGTCTCTCTGCAGGAAGTGTGGCGGGTCTCTGTCTCTCTGCAGGAAGTGGGGGTGGGTCTCTGTCTCTCTGAAGGAAGTAGAGGTGGGCTTCTGTCTCCGCATGATGTGTGGGTGGGCCTCTGTCTCTCTGCAGGAAGTGGGGGCAGGTCTCTATCTATTTGGGAACTAGGGGAAGGTTTTTGCCTTTCTACAGGAATTGAAGGCAGGTCTTTGTCTTTCTCCAGGAAGTGCGGTTGTGCCTTTGTTGCTCTACAGGAGGCTGGGAGGTCTTTGTTGCTACAAAGGAAGTAGTTGCGGGTCTTTGTTATTCTACCAGATGTCAGGGTTGATATTTATCTCTCTATAAGAAGTGGGGTGGGTCTCTGACTCTCTACAGGAACTGGGATGGATGTTTTTGCTCTACAGGAAGTGGGGTGGGTATTTGTCACTATACAGGAAGTAGCTGTGGGTCTTTGTTACTTTACCAGATATTATTTTTCTACAGGAAGTCAAGATGGATCTTTGTCTTCCCTGCAGAAAGTGTCTCCATACTGTTTCTGCTCCCAGTCTGTCACACTGCATACTGGCATTTCAGAAAGGCAAGTTTTCAGTTTGGGACATTTAAGCTATTGGACAATGAAGTGAGCAATGAATGCATGCTGGAAAATGAAGGAAAGGAAATTCCAGGACCTATAGTTCTGGTAGAACGATGATCAGGAGGAACTGCCTGGTGAAAAAGTGTGGATAGCAAGTTATAAAGCATGATGAGCAGGACAGTTTATCAACATATAAGTGCCGCGCCCCAGGGCCTGCAGGGGAGCTGATCGGACACGGGTGTCCGGTTCTCAGAGTCTATGTCAGTGGTGCCAGTGCCCAGTTCCGTGACCCCAGGGGCCGCTTGTAAAAGGGGTTATATTTACAGGGGATAGATAGTTTTAATGTCCGTGACGCCACTTGCGGTATGCGGCAATGTGTAGAAGCCGCCATTGCATAGTCTCACACTGCTGGGGTTGGTGTTAATAAGCAGCTTTGTTTACAAGGCCCTCCGCAAATAGGGCTGAGCCCCAGTGTGTATGTTGACTGTTGTAGGGGTGCAGAAAGAATTCAGACGTACACAGGGATGGCGGTGCAACTTGTTCTTTACTTACAGTTGCCTGGTACAGCAACCCGGTTTGTGCTGGTTCTTTGGGTCCCAGGTTCCCTTAGTCCCAGTGCTGGTATGGCGACCTAATGAACTCTTCCTCCTTTGCACTTTATTAAGTTGGGGGTCCCTGTGGCCTGGAGCATTTTAGGGTCTCTCCCTGGTCTTTCCGTCTGTCTCTTCCCTGAATACGTCTGGCAGGCAGCTTGAACCAATTTAAGGGTTGGACTCCTGTCCCTGTTCCCGGGTTCCCACTTTGTTACTGTGCCCCGTACTCTTTGGTGATGATGGACCGTGAAAGTCCCCGATCACCTGCAGGATTATCGGATGGGCCTGGAGTTTCTGTCCGAACTAGGGTCCTGTACCCCGCCGTGCTCGGTCCCTTAGGGTACTGGCTCTATTCCCCTTCAGGTGACCGGTCTCCTCTTTAGTTGACTGGGGTCTCCTTCTGACCCCACACACACCGATCATCTTCTCCAACCGACACTTTCTTCACCTCCCACCATCCTCTCAGACTCCTCTCAACTGTCAAAACTGACCACTCCTCTACCCTGAGCTTCCGGCTACCAGTTTGGGCAGGTCCAAGCCAATGGGCAGCTGCCCCTCTAAACCCATTGCTAACCTGTTGCTCAGCCTGGGAAGAGGGCAGTTCATGTCTGTGTAGTGCAGTTACCAGCATTTGGTCTTGGAGGAACCCGGGGTAATGCAGTCCTCTGCGGCACCTGTTACCCCAGGGCGCTGCATAAAACTGGTTTGTGCACTTGTTGTGGGGGATACAGACAGCAATACTATACTTTTATATAGGTTTTATGTGTTAGAACAGGTACATGGTAAAGGGGCTTATCGGGCACAGTCAAAAAATAATATGTTTCATTCCCTTTTATGTATTGTTCATAGACAAGAATATAGCAGCCATATAACGCTACAGTGTTGACTTAATGAATTGCCTTATTAAAATATATGGCCATTGGGGCACATGGATCTAAAATAGGGTTGTCCCCCACTAAAGACCTTACTTTATCAGCCAGACAGGCCACACCTGACCATCTATTGCAAGGTCAGTCATTCATTGATTGTATGGGTTTGGAAACCAGATCTATTCTTTTTCCCCCAGAAACAGCGCCACTTTTGTTCATAGGTTGCATGTGGTATTGCAGTTCAGGAGACTAGATCCGGACTGTAATAGACTTTATCTCTGGTGTGACTATTTTACGTCATACATATACTGTATACATAACGTGTCAAATGAGTAAATGCTTGTGCAACTTTCTATTTAGAGGGTGGAGTTGCTGCCGTCCACCCGCCATGTTCCTTGACAAGCAATGGACCCCCCATCCTATAAATTTGCAGTAATTGTTCAAGTCAAAGGTTTGAATTCCTCCAGGGCATAAACTTGACCCCTTGCTAAGTTGCAGCTGTCAGAGTCACAGTCAGGTCTAGTCAGAGGAAATGTGACCCAAGGGGCTTCATGTTACCAGGTTGGGCAGCAGCAATCATCACTGATTGACTTTAGACCTGAATGGCTCAGTAGGCTTTGGTCACTTGTGAAAGAAATATTGATTACGCATTACCATGAATGGATGGCCACCGTGTTCCACATTTGCTCCGTTCCTTTTAGCACCATTACCCCAGCGTCCCACCGAAGGAGTAAACTTAATCTTTAATTATCAATTATAACATGATTGGACCATTCAGCAGATCAATGTTCTATGGCTTCTATGTTTCCAGTGGTTGATGGATAATTCACCAAAAACAAAATTTTGCAAAGCACAAACCTGAGTCACCCATCAGATTATGTTCAAATACTGGTCGTATACTACAACTCTTGATTGGGTCTAGGTTCCGAAATAAAATCTAGTGTGGGAATTTGACCAATATTGACTATATCACCACCTTTCTGTAGATCTTTGGATAGAGGTCAAAAATACACCTAAGGACTAAATATGGAATCTGGAGCTTGGTAAGTCCCAGAGGGTTTGACATTTTAAACCTCTAGTCCCGTAGTTTTCCTACTTTTACACGGTCTTACAAATTCTTCCTGCGTGAGCAAGTCCAAATGTGAAATCCTAGGTCCCGTAATTTTTCAACTACTCAACCTCTAAGTGTTCAGCATCTTCAAATTCCAGATTCCATCGTGTCTCATCATCCTAAGCTCCAGGTCTCACAGTTCTCCAACTTCCCTAAGTCCCAGGACTGATATTACCCTAAATCTTGCCTCCTCAAATCTCACAAACCATAGTGCATGCATCTGTCACGCTCCCGGTGTCCCAGCAGCACTCCTTACCCACTGGTCCGGTCTCACCGTCGCTGCACCGCTCTGTACCCACTGATCCAGCTTCACCGTCATTGCACCGCTCCTTAACCACTGATCCAGTCCACGTGTCCACCGGTCACGGCCACCGCTCCCGCTCTTGCTCTCCTGCGTCCTGCTCCTGGTCTCATGAGTCTGACTCTGAGTCTTAGCTACATGTTTCTGTATAGGACCGGGCCACGCCCACTCTCCTGGTCTTATAGGCCCAGCACACATGAAGCAGGAAATGACATGAGGCTATGCTGGGTATATAAGACTGGCCTTTCCATGTGGGTGGGGCCTGATCAACGTGTCTTGAAGCTTAGTCTTTGGAGCTAGGTGCTCAGGTCCCCTTGTGCAGTGTCCCGTTACCTGTACTACTGCCTGTCATTACTACCCGGCACCTGTACCAGTATCCTGCATTGTCAGAAGGAACTCTGTGACCCCAGTGACTTTGTTCTACCCGTTCCCTGTGGGACGCTGTCCCTGCCCCGTTAGTGCTCCGGCTACCGTGCATCCAGGCCTCTGGTGGGGTGCACGGTCCAGTGGATCCACCTCCTGGACCTAACAGCATCTTATCTAACCCCCTGATCCTGTAGGATATTTGCCTCGTAATATTCTCACCTTCTGAAACGCCTAATCTTTATGGAGACCCAACCACCTCAAGTTGTGTCACGACCTCTTAATGTCCCATAGGTTTCCAACCTTTTTAAATCCAAGATTCTAAAAAATAACTGTCTTGTCACATCCCAGACTTGAATAATACCTATGCATCCCCACATCTTAATCCCCCTTAAATAGTCCCAGCCACCAAAAGACCAGTCACATCAAGTCTCAATCTCCGTAATATGCCAGCCTCCTTAAGCCCCAGGTCTCATTGTTTCAGACTCATCAAGTACTATTCTCTATAGCGTTCCAGACTTGTCAAGTCTAAATACCCTAGGTGCCTCATCTTTCTCAAGCCTGAGGTTCCTTGGTGCCTTTGTGACGCCCTGGCAAAACCAGGTAGTCACAGATAGGCCCCTGCACAACACTCTTCCCTCACTTATGAAACACACAGCCGACCTGAAACCCTAGTCACCCCCCCTTAGGGAAAGATACACACCAGTGGGCAGGACCAGGCAGTTGGACATGCCCACCCAGGGGTCTACACAACCCGGGACGGGAAAACAAGCAGAAAGAGTTTGTAGTTCAAGTTGAGAGGAGTGTGGGCTGGAGCTATGTGTAGCTCCAGCAGAGGAAGTTCAAGTTAAACGGTGCCAGGGTTGGAGCCCTGGTGCCTTTGGCTAGGTGGCAGACGGTGGTCTCCGTCAGCAAAAGACGAGAAGACGGCTCGGCAGAACCGAGGTGGACCGGGAGAGGGTTGTAGCCCGCCGGTACCAACACGGGGAACCGACCCGGAAACCGGAGCACAAAAGGGGGGTACTCGGACCCTGAAGCCAGGACCGGAAACCAGCGGCCTGGTTAATTAACCGATTGAGGCCAGGACTAGAGGTCCTGTCCCACCAAAAGTCCCTCATAGAAGACAACAGCCCACCAACAGGGATAGGAGGTCACCGCCAGGGCCCATACTGTAGATCCCACGGGCCAGCGTCTGCGGGCACGGCTCCTTAGGCCACATCCAGCCGGGAGCGGATTCCTGAGTTCCAGACCAGGCAGTCCACCATACACAAAGTCAGTGCAGAGGAAAAGCACAGAGATCACCAGCCTAAGTGGGGTGCCCTGAATGCAACCAGCCGCGGCGGCCGACCACCAGCACCTTGGTTTACCAAAGACTCGTGTGGTTCATTTACTGTAAGTAACCAAAACGTTCCCCTGTTGTTGCTATACCCTGCACAAAGACACTGGGCCCCGGGGCAACCATCCCTACCCACAGAGGGGTTAACATCTGGCTGCCACTACATCTCCCCCGGGTGCCCATAACAGCAGCGGTGGTGTCCCACCTCACCACACACCGTGGGTGGCGTCACAAACTTAATACAGCCTAGCCCGTACATCTACGTCCCCCCTTTTATTCGGCGTGTCCACGAGACCCCCGGGTCTTGGGACCCTCAAGCCACCCCCTTAGGAGGTCTGGATCCGAGCAGCGGCGGCTGCTGGCACGGGGGTGGCACACCTTAGCCTCTCCAAGTCCCAGGTCCCAGCCTAAGACTTCTCAAGCTTCAGGTTCCTTGTACCCCAGTTTCCTCAAGTCCCAGGACCCATAGTTCTGCCCAAATGTTATAGTTTCCAAACCTGCTTAAGCCTTAGTTCCCATAGAGTCCCAACTTTTTGAAATTCAAGATTCCATAGTACCCAATTTTTTAAAAGCCTAAAGGGCCATTTACACACTGCGACATCGCTAACGATTTATCGTCGGGGTCACGGTGTTTGTGTGCACATCCGCCGCCGTTAGCGACATCGCAGCGTGTGACATGTACGAGCGACTTTCAACGATCACAAAAGAGGTAAAAATCATTAGTTTTGGAGAGGTCGTTCATTTACCAAAAATCATTGCTGCTGCAGGTACGATGTTGTTCGTCGTTCCTGCGGCACCACACATCGCTACGTGTGATACCACAGGAACGACGAACGTCTCCTACCTGCGTCCACCGGAAAAGAAGGAAGGAAGAAGGTGGGCGGGATCTGCCGCCTGCTCATCTCCGCCCCTCCGCTTCTATTGGACGTCGCAGGGAAGGTAAGTACGTGTGACGGGTGTTAGCGATGTTGTGCACCACGGGCAGCGATTTGCCAGTGACGCACAACCGACAGGGGCGGGTACGCTCGCTAGCGATATCGATACCGATATTGCAGCGTGTAAAGTACCCTTAAGACTCCATAGTATCCAAGAAACCTAATTACCAGGTCCCATTGTATCCCAGCCTCTTTAAGAGGCTTACATATTATGGGACCTGTTACTTTAAGTCCCTGGCACCATAGTGTTTTAGCCTTCTCAATCCCAGGTACCATAGAGTCTCAGCCTCCACAGTCCCAGATCCCACTGATTTTAAATCCCAGCTCCCAGGGAGACCCAGCTTTCTCAATCTAGGGTCCCAGCTTTCTCATTCCCAGGTCCCAACCTCGTCAATTCCAGGTTTTATAGAGTCTCAGCCACCTCAATCCCTGGTCCCAGCCTCCTCAATCTCAGGTCCTATAAAGTCTTTGCCTTCTCAATTCCAGGTCATATCGATTCTCAGCCTCTTTATTCTCAGATTCCATAGAGTCACAACTGCCTCAATCTCAGGTCCTATAGAGTTTCAGTCTGCTCAATTCCAGGTCCAAACCTTCTCAATCTAAGGTCCCAGCCTGCTCAAGCTAAGAGCCTATAGAGCCTCTGCCTTCCCAATCTCATGTCCTAGCCTTCTTAATCGCAGGTCACAGCCTCCTCAATCCCAGGTCCTATAAATTCTGACCTCCTTATTCTCAGATTCCATAGAGTCCCAACCTCTTCAATCTCAGGTCCTAAAAAGTTTCGGTCTTCTTAATTCCAGGTCCAATCCTTCTCAATCTCAGGTCCCAGCCTGCTCAAGCTAAGGGCCTATAGACCCTCTGGCTCCCCAATCCCAAGTCCAATCCTTCTCAATCCCAGGTCCCAGCCTCCTCAATCCCAGGTCCTATAGATTCTAGCCTCCTTATTCTCAGATCACATAGAGTACCAACCTCTTCAATCTCAGGTCCTATAAAGTCTCGGTCTTCTCAATTCCAAGTCCAAGCCTTCTCAAGCTTAGGCCCCAGCCTGCTCAATCTAAGGGCCTATAGATTCTCAGCCTCCTTATTCTCAGATCCCATAGAGTCCCAACCTCTTCAATCTCAGTTCCTATAGCGTCTCAGTCTCCGCAATCCCAGGTCCTAAAGATTCTCAGCCTCCTCAATCCCAGGTCCCATAGTGTCCCATCCTCTTCAGGTCTCAGTGTGACTATGGAGAAGTATGACAGTTGTTACCTAACTTTAGATTTCTACATTATTGTTTAGACCGTCAGATCACAACCTTGTCGCTCGCCGGCTACTGTTATATACACTCAGTCCAGTCCTGTTTTGCAATGTCTGGTCGTCTGGGGATTAAGGGTCAGTCGATCCTTTAATGCTGCCTTTCTCCTTCCCGCTTGAGTTTCAGCTTACATTAAACCAATACTAATGGGAAGCACTTTTGTCACTTCAGAAGGTGGAAACGTTCTCCGATCAGGGACTTCCTGTTATGGGAACCATCGCTAAAGACCGAAAGATTAATCTGACCGCGGAACATTTACTTTTCCTGACTGTCTTTTCGTATTTCTTTGTTTTGTTTCAGCTTTTATTCTTCTCAATTTTTCTATTCAATTAATTAAATCTTATAATAATAATAAAACACATTAAACGTTAAAGCTTCCAATTGTTTTTCCTTTCAAATCCGATAACTGTTTAATGTACTAAAATATTCAAATTGTCTCTCCAGTAAAGGAGACAAACTCTAGCACAGCGCCACCTATTGGAAGTAGCGATCCTAAAAGTCACAAGTGGATTTTTGACAATCCTTTGCAATATGACTCAGGATGTGTTCCCCCGTAATGTACTAAAAACTTTTCTGAAGGTCTCTCTTACAAAAGGAAGACTCAGACTTCTCTCAGCCCCAGTGAAATAAAATAAAATTACATATTGTTTTATCATGACAAAAAGTAACTAAAAGGGAAAAAAAACAATTTAAACAAGTGTAACATTTAATGTACATTATTCATTTCATTGTAATATATATATTTCATTATATTTATTCCTAGATTTGTCTTCAATTTCATTTTTGGACCTTATTCTCAATCTTAGATATATTATAGATAGATAGATAGATAGATAGATAGATAGATAGATAGATAGATATGTGACGCCCCTGAACTAGTCAGGGTGTCACAGGGTACTGCACCCTCTTTTATCTGCTGGTGCAGGACTCAACCCCCATGGTTCTGGGATCCTGACTTTTGGTGTTGCTCCATCAGCATTCAAATCCTAGTCCTCTTACACCACACCCTGTCAGGCACACCAGTGGGTGGTCTAGCTGGAACAGGGCCACCCGCCTAGGGGTCAGACAGACTGGTGGGAGGGTCTTTGAGACAGAACAGTGGTAGCCCTCAGAGAGTGAGGAGCTAGGGGGAGTTGGAGCTCCCTGGGAGACATTGGCTAGGTCGCAAACAGTGGTCTGGGACCGGAGGAGTCAGAGACCCGGTCGCAGGGTATTAGAGAAAGGAGCCAGACTTAGTTTAGTGGAACGGTTGGCACCGGAGTACCTAATAATCGAATCGGTACCGAGCACAGCGGGGTACTGGACCCTAGATCAAGGAGTAGCTTCAAGCAACCTGATAATTAACCTGCAGAGGAGAGTAACTCTATGAACTGTCCCCAAGAGCTCAGAGATCAAAGGCATCAACACAACGAAGGGGATAGGGCTTTCCAACCCATGCAGCCCACTGAAATCCCAAGTGACAGCCATCGAGAGCACAGCTTCCTTACCTAATCGTGGGGAACGGGACCCCGAAAGCTTCAGGCCGAGGGGTCACACAGATCATCTAACACTAGTGCATTGAGGCAACGTACGGACCACCCGCAACACTAAAGGGAGCGGACTCCCGGATGAGCTCCCCTAGAGAGGCAGCGGCACCCAGAGACTTGGTTTACCTTTGTGTCAGAGTCTGCTTTGCAGTCGCATCACTACCAACCCTGCCTGAGTGAGTACGTGACACCCCTGGACTAGTCAGGTCGTCACAGGGTACTGCACAATCTTTCTCTCCCAGTGCATGACTCAACCCCCCCCCATGGTTCTGGGTTCCCAACTTGCAGTACTGCCTCCATCAGCATGCACAAATACTAATCACACTTCGCACCACACCCTGTCAGGCACACCAGTGGGCTGCTAAGCTGGAATAGGGCCGCCCACCTAGGGGTCAGGCAGGAAGGTGGGAGGGGACCAGTGAGTCAGCTCCAGGGGAGCAAAGTGAGGGGAGTTGAGTGGTAGCCCTCGAGCAGTGAGGAGCTTGGGGAAGCTGGGAGTTGGAGCTCCCAGAGGAAAATGCAGATTGGGTTGAAGACGGTTGTCTGGACCCGGAGGAGTTGGAGACCCGGTCGCGGGAGATTGGGACTGGGTGCTGGCTTAGTCAAGGAGGACGGTCGTCAGCTGCAGTCCAATAGCCGGTCTGGGGCCGAAAGAACGTCGGGGTACTGGACCCTAGGTTGGGGAGAAGCTTCAAGCAACCCAGCTATTAACCTGCGGAGGATAGGGCCTTTATGGACGGTCCCAACGAAGCTCAGAGATCGGGAGCACTAGCACAATGAAGGGGATAGGGCTTTCCAAGCAAATCAGCCCACTAAAATCCTAAGCATGAGCTCCTGAGAGCAAGCTCCTCTGCTACCCATAGTAGGGAGCGGGGCCACCTGAACACTTTTAAAATTCTGTGCATGGAGCAGGTTACAGACCACCAGGCAGTGCTGCAGGGGATGGAACCCGGACGAGCTCCCCCAAGAGGGCAGCGGCACACAGAGACTTGATTTTCTACATTGTCAGTGTCTGCTTTCCTTCTGAGTGACTACCTGATCAGCCCCTGCTACTAGCGAGCCTGCGCTTCCCCTGCAATCCATCCCATCATCTGGGGTCCCAGGGGCTTTCCCTACCCGTGGAGGATAACGTCATCTGGCTGCCCCACTCCATCACCCCGGGTACTCCCAATGGCAGCGGCGGTACTCCCTATTACCGCACACAACGGGTGGCGTCACAAACTATCTAAACTCCCCTGTAAATAACCCCCCATCACGTTTCGGCGTGACCCCGAGCCCTCGGGTCTGGAGACCCACGAGTAGTGACACCCGGATCCGAGCGGTTGGACCGCTGCCGGGGTGGGAATCGTACGAAACAAGTACGTGGTCCTCCCCTGCTTCCCATCAGCGCTGAGCATCCCTGCACCTCCACCATCCAGAGTCCTGGGGCCTTCCCCTATGCGTGGAGGGAATGTCATCTGACTGCCCCACTCCATCTCCCCCGGGTACTCCCATTGGCAGCGGCGGTATTCCCCTTACCGCGAACAACGGGTGGCATCACGAACTCTAAATCACGTGTAAATACCCCCTTTTTCATTTGAAGTGGCCGTGAGCCCCCGGGTCCGGAGACCCTCGGGCCACAACAGACCCCGGATCCGAGCGGTTCGACCGCTGCAGGGGCGGCACAGATAGAGGGATAAATAGATAGATAGATAGATAGATAGATAGAGGGATAGATAGATAGATAGATAGATAGAGGGATAGATAGAGGGATAGATAGATAGATACATACACGTACGAACATACATACAGGGATAGGTAGAGGGACAGGTAGAGTTGAAACCAAAAGTTTCCCTCCGCTCTCTATAAAGACACATCTGCAGGTTTTTTCCTCCGCTCTCTATAAAGACATATCTGCAGGTTTTTCCCTCCGCTCTCTATACAGACACATCTGCAGGTTTTTCCCTCCGCTCTCTATAAAGACACATCTGCAGGTTTTTCCCTCTGCTCTCTATAAAGACATATCTGCAGGTTTTTCCCTCCGCTCTCTATAAAGACACATCTGCAGGCTTTTCCCTCCGCTCTCTATAAAGACACATCTGCAGGTTTTTCCCTCCTCTCTCTATAAAGACACATCTGCAGGTTTTTCCCTCTGCTTTCTATAAAGACACATCTGCAGGTTTTTCCCTCTGCTCTCTATAAAGACACATCTGCAGGTTTTTCCCTCCGCTCTCTATAAAGACACATCTGCAGGTTTTTCCCTCCGCTCTATATAAAGACATATCTGCAGGTTTTTCCCTCCGCTCTCTATAAAGACACATCTGCAGGTTTTTCCCTCCGCTCTCTATAAAGACACATCTGCAGGTTTTTCCCTCCTCTCTCTATAAAGACACATCTGCAGGTTTTTCCCTCTGCTTTCTATAAAGACACATCTGCAGGTTTTTCCCTCTGCTCTCTATAAAGACACATCTGCAGGTTTTTCCCTCCGCTCTCTATAAAGACACATCTGCAGGTTTTTCCCTCTGCTCTCTATAAAGACACATCTGCAGGTTTTTCCCTCCGCTCTCTATAAAGACACATCTGCAGGTTTTTCCCTCCGCTCTCTATACAGACACATCAGCAGATAGATAGATAGACATTTCTATGAATGAAATGGAAAAAGATTTCTTCCATGTTTTCTTTTCCTCTTGGGGTCAGACAGACAGGGCCACCACTTATGACACGTCTGGAAATCTCCGGCCACCAGATCCTGCTCCATTGATCACAGTTTCCACTTTGAGTGCTTAAGTTCATGACAAGAGTTGACTGTGGCCATGTCAGGTAGTCGATAGAGTGATGGATCCCCTCGCGGGTCGTCTGTCTGTAGCACATTAAGAACCCTTTCCGCCTGACAGTTATTACTGCTGCAATAAATTCTTCCCCAAAACAAATAGGCTTTTTGTGCATGTATTAATGCCGCCGCTCACTTATACAAAATAAAGTTGTTTGTTTAAGAAGCCGATTTCTGCACAAACCCTTTTAGAGGAGCCAAAAAGAGAAAAGGAGTAAATCTTATTTTTTGCACAGATGTCATTAGGCAAAGAATTACTGATGGAAGCTTCCAGTAGAGGTGCGAAGACGAAGACCACGGTGTCACTTTTATTTGTAGCCGCTTTGTATAGATTCTTTGCAATGTAGGTGGCAAGATAATGATACATTTCTTAATATTTGTAAGATCCATAAGTGGTTATACATTTTTTTGAAAGACTGACACATTTTGGATAGATAAATCCAGTTAGGTCCAGAAATATGTGGACAGTGACAATTCTGTGACTCCATGTCTATCTTCCTCTTCACAGGAAGGGGTTAAGGTGCTCACTAGTGCACAAACAGGACCTTTAGCTCCAGATGTTTAAGGAGTATCTGCCCAGTGACTTCGCACTGTCTGGAACCACCTCTTGGCTGCTTGATTTTCATTCTTATCTCATTTTTCTCTCTCCAATAACCAATCTCTTGCCCTAGAGACTCTTTTCTCATTGTGGACTTAACTTTCTCTGTCCCTGCACTACATGCTGACAGACTTGTCCTAGTAAAACATCCTCCATAGCAGTCCTATACCTGCATGTTACATTCTTCATACCATTACTAACACTGCTACATCTGGGCATATAACACATTGCAATTCCCACCACAACAAGACAGTGCAATCGCTGTCTTCAGGAGCAGGAATACGATCGATCGTCAGTGCAGTTCCTTACATTCCTCCCCTCTTTAAACATGGTCGTCCTCGACCATGCAAGACAACAAACACTACAAACAAAAGTAATAGTTAACAGTCTCTGTTCAAATGCACCTAAGGTCCGTTTTATTCTTACGTGTCCACATGACCCCAGTCCCACTCAGCTTGGACCTTGGAACAGAGTCTCCAAATTCTCTTATTTGTTAACAGCTGCAATAGTCCAGGAGCACAGTCCATCAGTTACTGACCCGGCTGAAACATTGGGTCAACCAACCCCACCCCCATTTTGAGTAACAGTCCCTTTATTTGCACAATACTACCCATGGAAAAACCGCACAGTTGTTTTTGACAAAGTCAAAGGGGGAATCTGGCAAAGCCAATGGAGCTAAGTGCAAAGTCTATAGAGACAAAGGGTATGGTTCGCTTCAACAGTTCACAGTCCCTCAATCCAGCAGGGGGAGGTGCAAACAGTGGGCAAAAACTAGGAGAGGGGAAACAAAAATCTTTGGCCGCTCTCAGTCAACATACGGAGCCATATCACCTGCTGTGTCTTCCACCCACAGCCCTAAGGAACGCAGAACAGCTCCTATATTATTTTTCCTTATGTAAAATGAGCACAGCCAGGGATTTGCAGAGTAGAATCATAGAATGGTAGGGTTGGAAGGGACCTCAAGGGCCATCAAGAAGACTTCTTCCAACCATCATTCTCCACACTGCGACCGCTCTTAGATATAGTTCTTCTCTCCACTGTCCTACATAGATGGCCGAATTAGGGCCCTGGATCACATATACAAAGGCCACGGAATCAGCTGCCACCGACAGTCTCAAAGGCTTTGCACCTCCAGTGGAGGACAAGGTTCTGGAGCCGGTATCTCCACTGCTCTTCCTGACACACTCTCATGGGCTTTGGGGTGTGGGAGCTCGAGCTGTGGTCATCTTCCGTAGTGGTTGGGTCGTCACCTGGGGGTTCTCTGCTCTCAACCGCACCCTAGTTACCACCATGGCAAATCACCCCTGTGGGCCATCTTCCTTCAGAAACTAACTTGGTCCCCTTCTTTTAAACTGTGTCCATGATGTACGGAGTTGGCATTCACATCATTCCGGTCTCCTGTATTCTCCTCCTGAATAACCCACCTGCGGTCAAGGTTGACGCACAGCCCTGCATGACTGGCTATGACTCCGCTTCTGCCATGTGTTACAGAAGATGTGATGGGCTTTGGATCTGGAGTCGTTTCAAGCCTTCTCCAGATTTTCTTCTTCCCACTCTTCCACCATGTGGTGTCCCCTCTGTATTTGCACCTTGTGGTGTCCCCTCTGTATTTGCACCTTGTGGTGACCCCTCTGTATTTGCACCTTGTGGTGACCCCTCTGTATTTGCCCCTTGTGGTGACCCCTTTGTATTTGCACCTTGTGGTGACCCCTCTGTATTTGCACCTTGTGGTGACCCCTCTGTATTTGCTCCTTGTGGTAACCCCTCTGTATTTGCACCTTGTGGTGACCCCTCTGTATTTGCTCCTTGTGGTGACCCCTCTGTATTTGCTCCTTGTGGTGACCCCTCTGTATTTGCTCCTTGTGGTGACCCCTCTGTATTTGCACCTTGTGGTGACTCCTCTGTATTTGCTCCTTGTGGTGACCCTTCTGTATTTGCTCCTTGTGGTGACCCCTTTGTATTTGCACCTTGTGGTGACCCCTCTGTATTTGCACCTTGAGGTGACCCCTCTGTATTTGCTTTTTGTGGTGACCCCTCTGTGTTTGCACCTTGTGGTGACCCTTCTGTATTTGCCCCTTGTAGTGACCCCTCTGTATTTGCACCTTGTGGTGACCCCTTTGTATTTTCTCATTGTGGTGACTCCTCTGTATTTGCTCCTTGTGGTGACTCCTTTGTATTTGCTCCTTGTGGTGACTCCTTTGTATTTGCTCCTTGAGGTGACCCCTTTGTATTTGCTCCTTGAGGTGACCCCTCTGTATTTGCTCCTTGTGGTGACTCCTCTGTATTTGCACCTTGTGGTGACCCCTCTGTATTTGCTCCTTGAGGTGACCCCTTTGTATTTGCTCCTTGTGGTGACTCCTCTGTATTTGCTCCTTGTGGTGACCCCTTTGTATTTGCTCCTTGTGGTGACTCCTCTGTATTTGCACCTTGTGGTGACCCCTCTGTATTTGCACCTTGTGGTGACCCCTTTGTATTTGCACCTTGTGGTGACCCCTCTGTATTTGCACCTTGAGGTGACCCCTCGGTATTTGCTTTTTGTGGTGACCCTTCTGTATTTGCACCTTGTGGTGACCCCTCTGTATTTGCCCCTTGTGGTGACCCCTCTGTATTTGCCCCTTGTGGTGACCCCTCTGTATTTGCACCTTGTGGTGACCCCTTTGTATTTTCTCATTGTGGTGACTCCTCTGTATTTGCTTCTTGTGGTGACTCCTCTGTATTTGCACCTTGTGGTGACCCCTCTGTATTTGCTCCTTGTGGTGACCCCTCTGTATTTGCTCCTTGTGGTGACCCCTCTGTATTTGCTCCTTGAGGTGACCCCTCTGTATTTGCTCCTTGTGGTGACTCCTCTGTATTTGCTCCTTGTGGTGACCCCTCTGTATTTGCTCCTTGAGGTGACCCCTCTGTATTTGCTCCTTGTGGTGACTCCTCTGTATTTGCTCCTTGTGGTGACCCCTTTGTATTTGCTCCTTGTGGTGACCCCTCTGTATTTGCACCTTGTGGTGACCCTTCTGAATTTGCTCCTTGTGGTGACTGCTCCGTATTTGCACCTTGTGGTAACTCCTCTGTATTTGCCCCTTGTGGTGACCCCTCTGTATTTGCTCCTTGTGGTGACTCCTCTGTATTTGCTCCTTGTGGTGACTCCTCTGTATTTGCACCTTGTGGTGACCCCTCTGTATTTGCTCCTTGAGGTGACCCCTTTGTATTTGCTCCTTGTGGTGACTCCTCTGTATTTGCTCCTTGTGGTGACCCCTTTGTATTTGCTCCTTGTGGTGACTCCTCTGTAGTTGCACCTTGTGGTGACCCCTCTGTATTTGCACCTTGTGGTGACCCTTCTGTATTTGCACCTTGTGGTAACTCCTCTGTATTTGCCCCTTGTGGTGACCCCTCTGTATTTGCTCCTTGTGGTGACTCCTCTGTATTTGTACCTTGTGGCGACCCCTCGGTATTTTCTCTCATGAAGTCTTCTCTTTATTGTAGACTTAGATATTCTTCCTGGACTTGGGTGAATGTTGTGAAGGGATTGTCTTCATCATGGAAAGGATTCTGTGATCATCCACCATTGTGGTCTTCCAGGAATCCCAAACTCACCAGCGAGCTCTTTTTTTGAGGAATGTACCAAACTGTTGATTTCTCCACTACTATTTTTCTTCTATCTCTGATGGATTTCTTTTTTTTCAGCCTAATGATGGTCGGTTTCTCTTCCCATGACATCTCCTTTTAATCACATGTTGTGGGTTTACTGTAACAGCTTCAAAATGCAAATGCTCCACCTGGAATCAGCTCCAGACCTTTTATCTACTGAATTGATAATGGATTAATGAGGGAATTGCTCACGCAGCTCATTTAAAAAGCTTTTAAAATAATTGCTCAATTACTTTTGGTCCCTTAAAAAAAAGGCTGCTACATACTGTATTAAAGAGCTGTAATTCCTAAACTCTTCCTCCACACACTTTAAGCAAATATTAGCTAAACTGCTAAAATGTCAAAACAGTAGATAGACAGATAGATAGAGGGATAGATCGATAGATCTATATATCGATAGATCGATAGATAGATAGATCTGGAAAATTAAAGAATACGGAGTCCTCCATGAAGACTCTTCATCCTGTGATCCACATGTAGGGAAGGATATGAGAGCTTTCCCCATTGTCACTTCCCCAACAAAGACGCAGGTGAACAGTTTTTTAAGATGTCTCCAGAAGGTTTCAGTCGCCACCTCCGTAGCCTCCACATCCTCAAGGAGCCGGTTGAGTACTTCACTCCTGAAGGACGGATAATACATCTCTGCCTCTCATTCCCCGGGTCATCGGGTCTCTTCAATGTTGGAGTTCCTTTTTTCCACCCTTTCTTCTCCTTCTTCTTCTTCTTCTTTAGAGGTTTTAAAGCAGAAGACATGAATTGAAGTTATTCATAGGAGTTTACACAAAAAAAGAGGATATAAAAAGCTTTTAAAAGTACTCAGATATAAGTCTACAAGAGTCTTATAATGGATCGGCGTCTTTCAGTTACATTAATGGTTTCTGAAAAAAAGGGTCAGGCTCAGAACACAGAAGGTCGAGCTGAGGAACCTGGAGAGAAAGAGAAGAATGAATGGCGATGATAATGATGAAGAATAGAAGTGAACCCGGAGCCGAGCGTAGGACTCACTAAAAGCTGTAACAAGCAGGAGCCGGGTAATTAAAGGCTTGAGTCGCTGTTGAGCCAAGTCAATGGGTCCACAAGCAGAACACGAGAGAGACAGGATGACCTGACAGTCAGAGACGGCGCCGCTGCCGGGAGCAGAATACTCCGAAGTCACCGAATCCCCGGACTGTCAGGATCCGCATCAGTGGTAATATCCGGACTATCAGGATCCGCATCAGTGGTGATATCTGGACTATGAGGAGTCTCATCAGTGGTAATATCCAGAGTATCAGGTGTCAGTCTCATCATTAGTGATATCTGAATTATCAGGAGCCGCATCATTGGTGATATCCAGACTTTCAGGAGTTTCATCAGCGGTGATATCTGGACTATCAGGAGTCTCATCATTGGTGATATGCGGACTATCAGGTGTCTCATCATTAGTGATATCTGGACTTTCAGGAGTCTCATCATTAGTGATATCTGGACTATCAGGAGTCTCATCATTAGTGATATCTGGACTTTCAGGAGTCTCATCATTAGTGATATCTGGACTATCAGGAGTCTCATCATTAGTGATATCTGGACTATCGGGAGTCTCATCATTGGTGATATCCGGACTACCAGGAGTCTCATCATTAGTGATATCCGGACTTTCAGGAGTCTCATCAGTGGTGATATCCGGACTATTAGGAGTCTCATCATTAGTGATATCCGGACTATCAGGAGTCTCATCAGTGGTGATATCCGGACTTTCAGGAGTCTCATCAGCGGTGATATCTGGACTATCAGGAGTCTCATCAGTGGTGATATCCGGACTATTAGGAGTCTCATCATTAGTGATATCCGGACTATCAGGAGCCACATCATTGGTGATCTATTAGATTATCAGGAGTCTCATCACTGATGATTTCTGGATTATCAGGAGTCTCATCACTGATGATTTCTGGATTTTCAGGAGTCTCATTGTGCCGCCCCCGGGTCAGCAGCCGGACTGCTCAGATTCGGATCCGCGGTGGCTTGAGGGGTCTCCGGACCTGGGGGTCATGCTGCCACTCAAATGAACGGGATATTTGCAGGGGATTGTGTTAGAGTTCATGACACCACCCGTGGTATGTGGCAATTTGGAGTACCACCGCTGCGGTTGGGAGTACCCGGGGATGATGGAAAGGGTCAGCCAGATGTTAGAACCCTCCACGGGTAGGGGGATGCCCCGGGATTCGGTGATGGTGTTTGGGGAGTGCCGTGGGGAGCGAAGGGGTCACTTGCCTACCCACTCAGTCCATTAAGCTGACACCGACAACCGGATAAACCATAGTTCTGGATACCGCTGCCGCTGAGGGGAGCTAGTTCGGGTCCCGTCCCCAATGGTGCTGCCTGGTGATCCGTGACCTGCCTCCTGGCACTAAGTTTACTTCTCTGTTGGTCCTGGTAGTATGGAACTAGTCGGGTCCCGCTCCCCACTGTGGCTAAGTGTGGGAGCTTGCTCTCAGGGTTCACGCTTGGGATTTGCTGGACTGTTTTTGTGGCAAGTCCTATCCCCCTTGTTGCGCTAGTACCCCGATTTTGGAGCGGGTGGAGAGCGGATCTTGAAGGCTTCGTTCTCGTCGGGTTGCCTGAAGCTACTCCCCAACCTAAGGTCCACGTACTCCATCGTGCCCTGGTCCCAGCCCGATGATAGTGCAAGGCCGCCGGCTGTCCTCGACAGTTCCGTGCCCCTTGCCACAATCCCCTGCGACTGGGGAGCCATCTCCTCTAGGCCCAGACCACTGTCTGCTACCTAGATGGCTTCCTAAGAACCATGCTCCTGACCTCTTCCCCTTCACTTCCAACACAGTTCCCTCTCTTTTCTGACACTCATGACCTCCCATGACCAACCCCCCCAAGTGGGCAACCCTATTCCACTCAGGCCATCCACTGGTGTGTCTGGTGGGTGTGGTGCAGAGTGTACCTAGGATTTTAATTAGCTGTTGTAGGCAACATCCCATAACCAAGTAGGAGGTGGATACTGCACGGGAGGGCAGATTGCGCAATACCCTGTGACGACCTGATAGTCCAGGGACGTCACATCATCACTGATGATTTCTGGATTTTCAGGAGTCTCACCACTAGTGATTTCTAGATTATCAGGAGTCTCATCACTAGTGATCTCTGGATTATCAGGAGTCTCACCACTGATGATTTCTAGATGATCAGTAGTCTCATCACTGGTGATTTCTGGATTATCAGGAGTCTCATCACCGATGATGTCTGGATTATCAGGGGTCTCATCACTGGGGATTTCTGGATTATTAGGAGTCTCATCACTGGTGTCTGGATTATCAGGAGTTTCATCACTGGTGTCTGGATTATCAGGAGTCTCATCACTGATCATTTCTGGATTATCAGGAGTCTCATCACTGGGGATTTCTGGATTATTAGGAGTCTCATCAATGGTGTCTGGATTATCAGGAGTCTCATCACTGGTGTCTGGATTATCAGGAGTCTCATCACTGGTGTCTGGATTATCAGGGGTCTCATCACTGATCATTTCTGGATTATCAAGAGTCTCATCACTGATCATTTCTGGATTATCAGGGGTCTCATCACTGATCATTTCTGGATTATCGAGAGTCTCATCACTGATCATTTCTGGATTATCAGGGGTCTCATCACTGATCATTTCTGGATTATCAGGAGTCTCATCACTGATTATTTCTGGATTATTGAGTGTCTCATCCCTGGTGAGATCTGGACAATTACACTTGGAAATAAATTAATTTTAATTGTGAAAAAGCAGAAAGTCCCTAATATGTCACCCGGTGGAGAGACAGAAGTTCTTGTGGGTTGGCGGTCTGGTTCTTTTCCTGGAACACATTTGCATATTCATGTGGCTGTTAATCATATGCACAGACTGACCATTAAATTTGCACTAATTAGCATAAGTAATGGACTGCAGCCGGGATAAGATGAAGCCTGATTTCTCCGGGTCACAGACTTCAGACTGACAGTGCACAGAGCATTAGGTAAGCACAGGTATCGGTGCCGCCATATGGTGCTGACATACATCACCATATACATTTTTCATCATACGGTGCTTAAATAATACCTCTCTACATTAAATAATATACAGCCTAATTCTGCTATCCAATATTCAAATAATACAGGTGTGCAAAGATTACCGCCACAGTGACTAAATAATACCTTCAAATATTTCTCTACCTAATACTGCCTTTCAGATGATAAATATTACTGCCATTCAGTACTTGAAAAATATTGCCATGTAATAATTTCCCATTCAATATCGGTATTTATTTTTTAAATAATAGAATCAAATCTAAATATTGCCATTCAGTATTTAAATACTACTGCCATTCATTGTACAAATATTACCGCCATACAGTGCCTAAGTAATACCGCCAAACAATATTCAATTAAATTTGCATCCAACAATACCTTTCATAATGTCAATAATGCTGCCATTCAATGTTCATATATTACCTTCATTAAGTGCCTAAGTAATGCATTCATATAGTATTCATATAATTCCCCACCCAATACTTCCATTCAGCATGTAAACATTGCTGCCATTCAGTGTGGATATATTATCCCCCCATATGGCGCTTAAATTATACCAGCATACAGGATTTAAATAATGTCATATAATAATATAATAAAAATACAACTTCTGTGGTCAAATATTACTGCCATAAAATGCCTAAATAATACTGCCGTTATGTGGACAAATATTACTGCCATACAATGCCTAAATAATACTGTCATTATGTGGACAAATATTACTGCCATACAGTGCCTAAATAATACTGCCATTCTGCGTCTCAATAGTACTGCTATACAATGCCTAAATCATTCTGCCATTCTGTGTTTCAATATTACTGCCATACAATGCCTAAATAATACTGCCGTTCTGTGTCTCAATAGTACTGCCATACAATGCCTAAATAATACTGCCATTATGTGTCTCAATATTACTGCCATACAATGCCTAAATACTACTGCCATTCTGGATTTCAATATTACTGCCATACAATGCCTAAATAATACTGCCATTTTGGGTTTCCATATTACTGCTATATAATGTCTAAATAATACTGCCATTCTGTGGACAAATATTACTGCCATATAAGGCCTAAATAATACTGCCTTTCTGTGTCTCAATATTACTGCCATATGATGCCTAAATAATTCTGCCTTTCTGTGTCTCAATATTACTGCCATATTATGTCTAAATAATACTGCCATTCTGTGTCTCAATATTACTGCCATATAATGTCTAAATACTACTGCCATTCTGGGTTTCAATATCTCCCCGCCATGCACTGGAAAAGCTGGGCTATAGCCTTATACCAGCACTCACTTTTAGAAAACAGAAAAAAAAAGTGATGAATACAACCTGATAACAGAGAACAATAGCTGAGAATGTAATATACGGGTAATATTAGGTCCATTTTGCATATATTTTGGGATAAAAACTCAATGTATTTGCAGTGAGCGCGGGTGGCGCGGGGTGGCGGCCGGGGTTGCTCTCGCCTGGATGTCATGTAGACATATATCCTTCAACATGAAGTGAATTACCCATGAATGGCATTTGCCACAATTGGAATAAACATTTGCTTCTCGTGCTCGGCCATGCGGCTAAGTGCTCAGTGGTTGACTCCGGCCTCTCGTGGTGCAGGACACCGCCATACGAGTCTCTGGATTTTATTTGTAGCCTGCAGGCAAACATTTCACGTGAACACAGGGGAAAAAAAAGCGACAGTAAGGCGCCAGGTGTACGCAGGGTCTCCAGCAAACCGCACTCACTGTATACCAGTCACACCGCCATATACCAATTATTTGTCCACTTATCCAAGCTGGACATTTGCCGGGGACATATGCCGCAAATATAATTTAATTTTCCTGCAGGGGCAGTAAAGTATTACACATATTCATTATATAAATAATACCGCCATACTGTGCCTACATAACAGCATTCAAATAATTTCCCATCCAATGCTGCAATTCATTATACACATATTACTACCATACACTGCAGGATATTCAAATCATTTCTCATTCAATAATGCAATTTATTATACATGTATTACCTTCATACAATGCTTCAATAATACTGCCATACAGCATTCAAGTCATTTCCAAAGCAATAATAGCAATAGTGACATTCATTGCACAAATATTACCGCCATACAGTGCCCAATTATTACCCTATATAGCATTCAAACCATTTCTGATCCATTAGTGCCATTTATTAAACATATACTACCACCAAATAGTGAATAAATAATATCTCTATATAATATTCAAATAATATCCCATCCAATACTGTTATTCATTGTACTAATATTACCACCATACAGTGCCAACATAGTACATCCATACTGCATTCAAGTAACTTCTCATCTACTTCTATTCAAGATTTAACCAATACTGTCATTCAAATTACATATATTACCGCCATACAGTATCTAAAAAAATATCACCATATAGTAAAAGGATATCATTAGGTATATTTCAGGTTAATGTCACGAGTGTGTCGCAGCCTGATGTGATCTTTAGGGGATCTAGGATCAGAAAGTTGTGGATTGCAGATCTGTTTTGTGCCCACTCGTTGGTCACCCTGAGTTCCATCTAGTACTGAAGGGGTTAAAGGCTCATTTCTATCCTGCCGTGATCTAACAGGTAGCTGTAATCTCAGCTGCAGCCACTCCCTTTTGCTATAAGGTTCCTCTCCTCACTCCTTCCTATGCCGGCTATAGCTCATACCTATGCTGTCCACTTGGAAGGAGCCAGTCTCTGGAGGAAGCTGAGGTGTCGCTTCAGTTGCAGCTGAGAAATTCCTGTAGGAGTTTTATTTCTTGTGTCTTCCTCCCGATTGTCTTTCCTACCTCGTGTTGTCTTATGTCAATAGCGAGACTAGAGTCTCGCTGGCCTGCACTAGTCAGAGCGAAGTTCAGGGCCAGTGAGGTCCTTAGCATGTGATCAGCAATGGGGGGAAGGACCTGAATAGAAAATCTAAGGAGTTCAGGGATGAGCCTCGATAACTGCTAGGAGGTGACCCCCGCCACCCTCTCCCTAGCACCAGGTAACACCTTTGCATTATGTTGCCGGTGTACCCTGTGTGTTGCGAAGCTCGCCGGGTGTCCCTTTAAACCTGGAGGAATTCCGGTAGTCACTGCGTGACACTTACATGGAGAGTAGAGGATAAATTTTAAAGGATAGGTAATAAAAAGTGTGCTACTACAGAAGAATGAGGGGCATTTCAGCACATAATATAGAGGAGACAATAGAAATGATAGAGGATATAGAATAAGGGGGATATTATAAAGGATAGCGGAAGGATCTATGAAACCATAGCAGGTAGGTGATAATATTGTGGGATAGAGATGTTTTAGAGGATATTATAGAGGATAGAGAATAATAAAGGAAATGGGGGATATTATACAAGAGAGAGGATAGTGTAGAAATATTATTGATGGTATTATAAGAGAGAGATATAATACATGATATTGGAAATAAAGTGATGGTGGATATTATAGAGGATATATAATATTTGTAGAGGACACTTGGAGCATCTCATCTAATTGCTGCTGCTCCACTGATTCGGGAACAGTTTTTGTTTTTCTTCTGCGCCCCTCCACTCCAAAGTTACACCCCCTCACAAAAAAAAGATACAAATTCTACACCACAGGTTCCTCGTGGGCGTTTGTTTTTTTTTTCTCCTCTGAAGCTAGCCAATCAAAACACAGAGAAGTGATGTGGTACACACCCAATTGTCTACGCCCATATTTGCTTCTTTATAACCAGTGGGCATAACTTTGCAATGGAGGGGCGCAGAAAAAAAATAAAAACTGTTCCAGAATCAGCGGGACAGCAGCAAATAGATGAGGTACTGAGCATAAGTTAAAAAAAGAAAACTAATTAAAAGGTCCTCTGGATATTATAAGGGCTCTTATAGGAAGGTGAGGATAATATTTCACTGCCTTGGAACAAACATGACCCTGTGTTCAGCTGCAGACACAGTCGGAGGCAGTCATTATCCCCAGATATGAATATTTGACTTTTTGACTTCTCTTTCATCCTGCATTTTACACCAATTACCCATTTGGCCATCGTGGTCTACGCTGGACTTCCCCTCGCCATGTCTTTTCAATTAGACCAGCCATCAGCCGCACGGCGCAGGAAGTCAGCTTCATCTGAACCTCAAACCAGTCCAGACACAGGAAACCGGGGCGAGCAATCAACAGAAGGCCTGCCGACTCAGCAACCGGAAGAGAAAGCCCTGAGTAAGCATTAACTGCACTATGAGGTCACACCTGTCCGCAGCAACTAGGCCGAGCCCGTCCTGTCCTCATAACTCCATTCTGTCAACTACAAAGGTCTACCTAATGATGCTCTCTCACCGGTAATTTGTAAGACTGCACTGAGAAATGACACACATAGTATACAGAGTCTACAGTGTCAGCAGCACGTTACAAGAAGCATTGCTAGAAATGGTTTTTAGAGGTTCTGCAGCATTTGCTGCCCAGATGGAGCAGAGCGGAGAATGTCCTGTAACTTGATGTCCAAAGATATCAGATGTGATTTGCCATCAACAGAAAAGGAATCAAGTAAAAAAAAGGGCAAGTCGCAGCTACATGAGCCTCTAGGCTCCTAACCTACCATGTGGCCCTAACCATTGGCCTTTGCTTCCTTTGCTCTAGATTAAAAAAAATATGGAGGACCACTGTGCCAGATAAGACGGGTCCTATGGTTTGATCCCTACTGAAAATCATGCACTTGGAGAGAGAGGTGCAGCCTTAATTGGTCTCATTCCCTTTGTTCATGGGTGGTAACCTGAGCTGGATGCCCCTCCCTTGAGGAGCTGCATTATGTTGTGTCGTTAGATCGCTACTGAAAACCATGCACTTGGAGAGAAATACAGCCTTAATTGGACTCATTCCCTTTGTTCGTGGGTGATAACCTGAGCTGGATGCCCCTCCCTTGAGGAACTGCATTAGGTTGTGTCGTTATATCCCTACTGAAAACCGTGCACTTGGAGAGAGAGAGAGAGAGGTGCGACCTTAATTAGTCTCCTTCCCTTTGTTCATCGGTGATAACCTGAGCTGGATGCCCCTCCCTTGAGGAACTGCATTAGGTTGTATCGTTAGATCCCTACTGAAAACTGTGCACTTGGAGAGAGAGAGAGAGAGAGGTGCGGCCTTAATTGGTCTCCTTCCCTTTGTTCATGGGTGTTAACCTGAGCTGGATGCCCCTCCCCCGAGGAACTGCATTAGGTTGTGTAGGTAGATCCCTACTGAAAACCATGCACTTGGAGAGAGAGGTACAGCCTTAATTTGACTAATTCCCTTTGTTCATGGGTGATAACCTGAGCTGGATGCCCCTCCCCCGAGGAACTGCATTAGGTTGTGTCGGTAGATCCCTACTGAAAATCATGTACTTGGAGAGAGAGAGAGGTACAGCCTTAATTTGACTAATTCCCTTTGTTCATGGGTGGTAACCTCAGCTGGATGCCCCTCCCCTGAGGAACTGCATTAGTTTCTGTGGTTAGATCCCTACTGAAAACCATGTACTTGGAGAGAGATGGAGGTGTAGCCTTAATTGGTCTCATTCCCTTTGTTCATGGGTGTTAACCTGAGGTGGATGCCCCTCCCCTGAGGAACTGCATCACCATCAGACTAGGAGAATAGATCCACGATAGGAATGAACAAATTGCTTTGAGGTAAATTGAATTTGTTTTCATTTGATAACAAAAATTGAAGTTGCCTGAATGAGTTTTTGTAATTCGATTTGAGTTAATCCAGCAAAATAGTATGTTAGAAAAAAATACAGTCATGGCCGAAAGTGTTGGCTCCCTTAAAATTGTTCCAGAAAATTAATTATTCCTCCCAAAAAATGTTTGCAATTACACATATTTATTTCCTTTGTGTTTATTGGAACAACACAAAAAAAAACAGAAACAAAAGGCAAATTGGACATAATTTCACACAAAACCCTAAAAAATAGTCTGGACAAAATTATTGTCCTCCTCCTCTTAATATTTGGTTGCGCCTTTTACCCTTTGGAGTAAATACCTGCAATCAGTCGCCTCCTATAACCGTCCACAAGCTTCTTACTCCTCTCACCTGGAATCTCGGACTCTTCTTTATAAACTGCTCCAGGTCTCATATTTGAAGACGTCTTCTCTTCTCTTCTCTTCTCCCAACAGCAATTTTTAGGTCTTTCCACAGGTGTCAATGGGATTTAGATCCGGACACATTTCTGCCACTTCAAAACTCTCCCGTGCTTTGCTTCCATCCATTTCTGGGGTTTCTTGACGTGTTTGAGGTCATTGTCCTGCTGGAAGACCCATGACCTAGGATGCACACCCAGCTTTCTGACATTGGGCTCTACATTGCCACCCAAAATCCTTTGGTAATATTCAGATTTCATGATATCTTGCACATAGTGAAGGCTCCCAGTGCCAGAGACAGAAAAACAACCCCAGAACATCTGTGACCCCCACCATATCTGACTGTAGGTCCTGTGTTCTTTTCTTTGTAGGCCTCATTCCATTTTTGGTAAACAGAAGAATGATGTGGTTTACCATAAAGTATTATCTTGGTCTCATCTGTCCACAAGCCACTTTTCCAGAAGGATTTTGGTTACTCAATTACATTTCGGCTTTTTTCCTGTCTCTGAGTCAGCAATGGGGTCCTCCTGGGTCTCCTCCATAGCGTTTCATTTCATTCAGATGTGGATGGATAGTTCACGGTGACACTGATGCCCCCTGAACCTGTAGAATGGCTTGAATTTCTGTGGAATGTGATTGGGGCTTATCCACCATATGGGCTATATTGCATTACAACCTTTAATTAATTTTTCTTTTCCGTCCACATCCAGGGAGATTAGCTAGAGGTTGTAAGTTTCTTAATTATGTTGCACTCTATGGACAAAGGAACAGTAATATCTCTGGAGATGGACTTATGTTGATATTTTTCAACAATTTTGGTTCTCAAGTCCTCAGACAGTTTTCTTCTCCTCTTTCTGTTCTCCATCCTTAGTGTCACACACACAGACACACAATGTAACGATTGAGTCAACCTCTCCCCTTTTTATCTAGTTTCAGGTGTGATCTTCATATTGCCCACACATTTACTTTCTACAGGTGAGTCTGAAGAAGGAGCATCACATACTGGAAACAAAGTTGTTTACCTACAATTTGGAAAAAGTTTTTTTTTAACACTTTTTTTACCCAAGGATCAAACATGGCGTCCAATTCCTGCTCGCTCAGGTGGGCATAGCCAAAACAAATTTTGACGCGATGTAATGGTGGCAGAACTCAGCGCAATGAAATTACGTCAACTTACTGATTTCATGATGACTTGCTGACCACTAATGTGTCCAGGCTCTCCCATAAGGATGGGGCAGATGGATTACAACATGCCTGATCCTTTTTTTCTTAGCAGAAACAAGCTGTTATTGGAGGTGTCTGACATTGCCCTACTCCACTTTCCCCATACACAACATATGCACGCTCGGCAGAATTGAGCTTCCATATGTTTGGGGGAAATCAGAACAGCTCCTGGCCAAGGTGCACTTAGCCAACATCTATCTCATGTGTAGCTTCCCTGTAGTTTGCAGAAATGTTTTGCACAGGAAGAGCTGACAGATTGATAGATATTCATCTGACCACAACTGCTGCAGACAAGTGGTGACAGTGGGAGGACGGGGAGGAAATTAGACATTAACCCTTTCATTTTATCCTCATTTTCAGTATATTTCATATATATTTTAGGTATTAGTAGATATTTTAAGTTTTACGTTCTGGTATGTTGTACAAGACGTTACAGTAATATCCAGGTGTATCGCTAAATAAGACAAAATTGGCTTCTCTTATGGAGAGGTTTAAAACCATTATTAGATCTGTCCTTAAAGGGAATCTGTCACGTATGTAGTCACATATGTAGGGGCAGAGACCATGATTCGAGCGATGTATCACTTGCTGGGCTGCTTGCTGTTATTTTGATACTATCAGAGTTTTCTCTGCTACAGATTTAGTAGTGCTCAAAATGCTGGCCCCACCCACACCTCTGATTGGCTGCTTTCTGTGTACACACTGTGCATTGTAAAAAAGCTGCCAATCAGAGGTGAGGGCGGGTTATACAGAGCAGCAGGACTAAGATGCATGAGACATCTAGTCCTGTGTAGTGATAAAACAATGATTTTACTAAAAAGCAACACACATCCAAGTAAGTGACACATCACTAGAATCAGGGTCTTGGACCTTATATCATGCTGCTCTCAGATTACATAGCATAAACCTGGTAACAGATTCCATTTATAAGAGGTGTCCACTGTGAGGAACATGGACCCCAAATTCTGTAAAATACCTAAGATAACTAACACTGTATGTACTGAGCCTCCGCTCCTAAAGTGCAGGTCCCCGCCACTGCTCCAGTCTTGGTGTTTTGGTTGCAGCTTTGACCTCAAATTGATGGCGTACATCACATCCATCCATTAAAAAGACAAGAGGTCAACGTCCAGGCAAAATATCGGAGTCAACAAGTCGCTCATCACAAGGTCTATCAGTTCTGGTGACACCCGGCAGTGGAGGCGGCTCGTATGCATCATAATAGTGAGATCACAGACGGCCATGCAAGCACTGAGCGACGCACGTTACACAAGTCTGGAATGGTGGCCCGAAAAAAGGTGAAGAAGCCTCAACTTCAATATGATCATAAGAAGCATCTGCTCGAGTTTACAAAAATGTACGAAACATGAACGATTGGAAACAGGTGATGTGGAGCGATGAGACGAAAGTCAAGAGACGGCTCTGATGGGGGCAAATGGGTCTTGGAGAAACAAAGAAAACGGGGCTAAAGGATCGAGAAATTGCAGGAATTAACGCAGGTCCCTGGGGTCCCTCACCTCCCTAGATAGGTTTAGCACCTATGTACCGAGCCGGATACCTCACCATAGGTATCCCTAGTGCTGGACCCTAAATAGGGAATGGGTGGGATGAGCGCTTCATCAACCCCAGTAAACACTAAAGGAAGATACAAGGAGGACACACAGGGGGAAAAGCATGAACTACTTTTCCACAGATGATGTTCAGAAAAGTTTCAGCAACGATAATGTGGTGCCCCTGAGGCTTCAGTCGCCACAGTGTACTGCACCTCACTTAAGGTGCAGTATCCATCTCAGGTAAGGGGGAGGGATAATCGCCGATGTTGCCACATTCCACCTTACATACATCTTAGCTGCTTTCTCACTGGGGACTGGACTAGGGTAGACAGGGGGGTGGCCATCCTGATGCATGGGACTTTCCCGGTCACTAGGACAACCACCTGGGGGGCGGGCACCAGTTGAGGTAGAAGTAGGAGCAACTCCTACACAACTTCCATCAAGTCGGGACTACAGTTCTGGCAGCACAACACCACCATTCTCCTTCTTTCTTCTTAACGGGGCCTGTGGCTTGGAGCGAGAAGCTCAGCCCGTGTACCTCACTTCCACAGGGGCAACCCTTAGGAAAGGACATTTCCAAATATTGGTGGCTATCTCCAACTTATCCGGGATCGGCTGGGGCACATCACGGTGGAGACTGGTACCCTGAGGCTGCATTGGAACTGTGAGTAAAAAGACCTGGAACCACAGCAGCTGACTGAGCCTCTTATTGCCGGTGCTGTCACCCTGCGCTTCGGCACCAGCCACAACTACAACCCTCATCATCCTCCCCGAGGCTCGCTCCGCCTGTGGGGAGAAGAACCATCTTTGCTGCGACACCATCAGCCCCAGAGGACATCACCCTAGTCCCTGGCCGCATACCACAGGTGGCGTCATGAGACAAACTATCCTCATCATCCCACCCTCCATCTTATGTTCCTGTTTTATTGAACGCCTCGGGGCCACAAAGCTGGGCAGGGCCACCCGTGACATCCCAGACACGACATCACCAGCCCAGCAATGAGTAACAGTTAACCCCTTGCCCCGTGCTACAATACCACAGGGAACTACAAGCCACCTGCTTGCAACCCGAGCTTGAAAAAGCTAAAAATATCACCAGCACTAGTCCAGGGAAGAAGTGAGTATTTAAGCACAAAGGGAATACTGATAATCAACAGCTGGGTGGAAGGCGAGCTCCGCTGGGTCCTAAAGGGGACGAGATGCAAATCCAACAGTAAAGATGTCTAGTACACTGAATACTGACAGCACAAACAATAGAAAGTCAGGGAGCATTTTGTGCAGCCAAAGGCTGTGACCTTCTATTGCCAGAGACCACATGACTGTCTGTCACCCGTGATACAATTGGGGGGGGGGGGTTTGATGAATTTTTAAAATTTGATCAGATTATAAAGCTGTTCAAAGTTTGTCACCATGGAGTCACATAGATGTGCACAGGAGCTGCGTACCCAAAAATACAATAATAGATTTTGCAATCAAGATTATTTACAAAATATTTTGCAAGTGAAGTAAAATGGGTTGCACACGCTCACACCCACCCTGAAGCCAGATTTTCACCCCTTACATTGTAAGAATGTGCGGGTTTTTTCTTCCCAGGGTCTAATAAAATCTTCTCTTACCATCTAATAGGTATTGTGGCGTTGACTGAAATTGTGCTTTCCTTCATCTATGTTGGCACCAAAATCTATTAAAATGTCATCTTTACAGATACACATGATTGGCACTAGTTAATTTTATGGGTCAGCGATAAATTATTGCTTTATCGCGCCCATGAACTGCGCCATACATAACCAGCGCAGCGTGGTAAAATAGTCAATCACTCAATAAAAGTACGAGACGGCGGTTCAGAAGCCAACCACTTTATTCTTCACAAAAGGAGCCGGGGTCACAATGACTCCTAATAGCTCCATTCAATGGAAACACTCCGCACGGCAAAACTAATTCCTGCACGGACGCCGGCTCCATTCAGCAAGACGAGCAATCGCTCATTATGGAGGTGACGAGCGCGAATAGACGCCTGGAGACGAGATCTATGTGATCTATGTGATCGCCGAGAAATCACCAATCATAACCAGGTCTGCGAGGCTGGACGGTGTCATTCCCCTTCATGTATTATGGCGCCCAGATACAAGGGTCCAGCACGCGCCCCCCACACCGGGCCCAGATGTGGTAATTGTGGGGCAGAACCTCCAAATGGAGAAATGGTGCCCACATGTCTAATCGAGAGGATCCAGAGGTGTCTCCAATTAGGAGTATATGGCCCCAGGTATGCAGCACCAGCATTTTCCCCACTCTAATGTTTAGTTGGACCCCCAGGATTATCCAGAGATATCAGTGATCAGCCCTATTACAATCAGATGATCACCAGGAGAGAGATCTCTCTATTAGGCCCGTTTCACACGTCAGTGAAAAACACAGACGTTTTTCACTGGCGTGTAAAACACGCACATGTCCCTGCGTGTGCCGTGAATCACGGCACACGTGGGTTGTCTAAGTGCAATCCGGGTTCCGTTCTCCGTGGCCCGTGATTGCACTTAGAAAACAACTCACCTGCGCCCGTTCCCGCTCTCCATGGTGCTGAATCCTCCCGCGGTGCAGCATCCGGCCGGCGCTGACCCCCGCAGCAGCTGCTTCCGGGTCGGCTGTGTCGCGCATAATGAATATGCGCGACAGTAATCAGCCGGCTTAGAAGCAGCAGGGAGAACGGGTTGCAGAGGACATCGCTGGAGCTGGGTGAGTAAAAATGTTTATTATTTTAAATGCACGTTTTTTTCTGGCACGTGTTTCACGGACCACACCACTGCGTGGTCCGTGGGACATCAGTGATGCCAGAAAAAAATGGACATGTCTCCGTGCAGCAATCACGCACACGCGAGTACGCTGCACGGAGACACGTGCAGTGAAAAATCACTGACGTGTGAGTGACTCGCCCACCCCAGGGCTTTGGGACACCCGGTGCCGGGCCGGACTAGTCCGGTGGTAGTCAGTGGTGGCTGGGCCCGGCTCCGTGGCCCTGGTGGGTGTCAGTTAAATATGGCTGATGACTTGGGGTTTGTGTTCGTGACGCCACCTGTGGTATGCGGCTATTAAGCCGCCGCTGCTGTGTAAGGCATCCGGGGTGATAAAGTGGCAGCAATGATGATACTGCTCCCCACAGGTGGAGCAATGCCCGGGGCACTGTTGGTGCTCGTGAGAGTCTATGGTGTAGTGGAAGTCTAAGCAGCAAAAATAACAGAGACCACTCCAAGGGTGCAGTTCAAGTTCTTTACTCACAATTCTTGTCTGGGCCCGCAGGGCCCTTGGACTGCTGGGACCACTGTCAGGGACCTCCGCCGTTTCTGGGTGATTCTTGGAGCATAACCCGGTGCCCTTCTCTTAAGTGTCTCTGCCTTCTGCTGTCTTCCTAAGCCTTGCCTTTTATAGGGTAAACCTGGCTTGGCCTCCACAACAGCCTCCAGGCTGGGGGGTCACCTGTCGGCTGATTACCCCTTTTCCAGAGGTTCTGCTGTGGGCTGTGGCCCGGGGAGTCTACAACTTTCCCTGGGCCTCGGTTTTTACTGTTTGGAGATGATTTTGCACTCCTCCGGTTTCTAGGGACCGTCCCCTGTTGCAGCTTGATCCCTCCACCGATGTTCCTGTGGAACAGGCCACCGCAGCTCTACAGCTACCTGTGGCCCTGGGACCCCTTCTGTTCTCTGCTTGGTGGCACCTGGACCCTCTGAGTCCCAGGATCTTCCTCAGGAAGCGTCTCTTTCTTCTTTTCAGCTTCTGACTGACTTGGAGCTCTCTTTCCTTTCACTTCTCCTCCTTGCCTGCCTCCTGCAGGCCTCCTTCTCCTTCCCTTCCCTCTCTTCGACTGGCTAAACTTGACCTTCCTTTCTTTGTCTGCACTCATGTGGCTCCTCCCACCTCCCCAGTTGCTCTGATCTACCCTATAGGAGCAGGGATGGGTCTTACGGCCCCTCTCAGCATGCAGCATGGGAGGGTAACTGCCACTATCCCTGGTCGCAGTATGTACCTAACAATGGGTGTAGTGTGGATTTACCAGGGGACCGGTGTTCACTTCCTTCCTCACCCAGAATGGGCATCACACCGCTGGATGGGGTGCAATGACCTGTGGCGACGGAAGCCTCAGGGGCGCCACATGAGCAGACCCATTCATTATAATGGGTCTGCGTATGTCCGTGATTCTGGTACGTTTAAAAAAAAGCACAAACATACCAGAATCACTGACATGTGAAAGGGGCCTTATACTCCAGAGCTGCACTCACTATTCTGCTGATGCAGTCACTGTGTACATACATTACATTACTGATCCTGAGTTACATTCTGCATTATACTCCAGAGATGCACTCACTATTCTGCTGGTGCAGCCACTGTGTACATACATTGCATTACTGATTCTGTACTGATCTTGAGTTACATCCCGTATTATACTCTAGAGCTGAACTCACTATTCTGCTGGTGCAGTTGTGAAGCCCCACAGGTGTAGTGTCGGTGCATTACCTTCAGGGACTCCACTCAGCTGGATCTGGTCACAGGTAGGAGATCTTCTTCTTGTCGTGACGCCACTCTCAGTATTGCGGCCAGTAGGGACCGCCACTGCAGGTTGAGGGTCGCCTGGGGCTGATGGTATGTGCAGTTAGTTGGAATAGCCTCCTGAGAGTGAGGCAAGCCCCAGGGCCCGATGTAGGTGCGTAGTACCACAAGGCGCAGAATAACTCCACACACGCAGAATGTCTTTCAGGGTTTTTACTCACTTCAGGTGGCAGGGTGAGTAACCCGGGCGTAGCTGGGATGAACCAGGCGGGAACCAGGTGTCCTTCAGGCTGACTTGTGAGGGTGACTACTAACTCGCCTTCCTTAGCCCTTGGTGGTTTGGGGTGACCCCGACTTTGAGTCCCTATGGGGGTCACCCAGGGAAGTTGCTGAAGCCTCACTCCCCTTCGTTTGCCGTGTGCTTGTTGCCTGGGCCAGATCACTCCAGCTTCTTGCCTCCTGTGAGCTATGGGCCCTAACTGTGGCTACGTGGCTGCGGCTTTTGTGGTGTTGTGGCGTGGGCTTTGAGAGCCCCACACCGGCAGGTTTAGCAAAAGAAAGCTGGATCTATCTCCGCTTCGGGATCTGCCGCCCGTTTGGGCCTGGTACTCCCTAGCAGTCTCCTTACTTCCCACTCTGTGCTCTCTCTCTAGCTGGAGATGGGTTTCGGGTAGCACTCCTAGGTGACCGTTCTCCCCCGTCAGTAGCCACTGCGCGGGCGCTGTTAGACAGCAACAGCCCCACAGGTCTGCTCCTCACTGAGCCCTATGGAGTTCTGCTCTAACTGACTCACTGCCCCTCCTCTCCTGTTCTTGCCTACGCCACCTAGCAACCAGACTCTCTTACCACACCCCTTGAGAGGAGATGGAGGCTTTTGGCCCCCTCCACTATTCCAGTGAAGGTCAAGGCTTTTCCCCCTCCTGGGATCCCCAGGGGTCCTCTCATGGGTACATGTGTGAGACCTGATCACTATGCGCCTGTGTTCCACACCCCGGTCAGCCTTCTGGATTACCTGTATTGTACTGTCCCCAGCATGGGTGCAGTACTCAGTGGTGCCTGACCAGGTCAGGGGCGCCACATTCCCCCTTAGTTATCACCAGCACGTCCTCGGGCTGCAAGACAACATTTTTAAAAATGCATAAAACATTAAAACATGTAAAACATTTAAAAGCACCAGGTACCATACATCACCACCCTCCACCCACAAGTCCGTTAACCCACCCAAAACCCTCTCACATTGGCCGCGGCTTCAGCCACTTCTGGCAGGATGTAGAGGCGGCTTTCATGGGCTGGTGGTTTCAGGGTATACCTGGCCTGGTGGATCCGCGCCTTCAGCCTCTTCTGGCAGGATGCAGAGGCGGCCTCCACAGTTGGTGCTGACCAGGTACCCTCTTTGTGGTGGAGAGCCAGGCCCCATAAACAGGCATGCTCTCTGGTTGCAGGTGAGCCAAGGCCCTATATACGGACGTGCTCCCTGGTTGCAGACGAGCCAAGCCCCTAAACAGGCTGACTCTGGTGGCGGTGGTGCCCTCTGGTGTAACTATTTACACTGCGAGAGTTTGTGGCTATAGCCAGTTCATAGCCTTAAGGTTTATGGTTTTCTCACAATAGTTTTTGTGGGCACATTACTTGAACTTGAGAACGTTGCAAAACAAACTTTTTCAAAACTTTAACTGATAACTTCTTTCTTTACTTTACTCCTCTTTACCAGGGCTTGAGCCTGTATGGCGGTGGCACCTGCTGCTTTCCTGCTCTCTGTCGTCGTCTGTGGTCGTCTCATCCGTAGGTTCTTTGTCTCTGCTTTGTCTTCCTTCTCTTTCTTTAGGACTTTGTGTTACGTCCAGGGCATACAATCCTCTTTCACCTTGATGCATAGTAAACTGGACTGAATCTCCCATCTTTAGATTTCTGCCAGGGTGTCCTCTAGGCAGATGAGCTCTCACATCTCTTCTGTTGACAAATATCCCTTCTTTGATACCAGGTGCTACGATGAATCCATATCCACTTCTCAAATTGAAATCCTCTACTACTCCTCTACAAAGGGGTCCTCTGACCTGGGCTTTGGCTCTTCTCAGGAACCTTTTCTCCTGTAGGTCTCTGGCTGTGACTTCTCTCTGCTCTGGAGACTGTGGTGCAGGGGACAGCGTTGTTCTGTTGCGACGCCTTGTCTTGCGGGCTGGGTTCTGCTGGGCTGTTACCTCAATGCCTGCAGGCCCCCAGGTGAGGTTTCTGGGCAGATCTTCTTCAGCAGACGGTGTCAGGTCCTCCTCATCCCAACGGGAATAGGGTAACATCTCCGGCTCTGAGTATTGCTCCACTGCTGGTGGCTCCAGAGTCGGCTCCTCAGCTTCCTGGCCTCCTCTCCCCCTTAGTTCTTCTTGGCACTCCTTTGGTGGCGGTTCTGGGGATGGACTTCCTTCAGCAGGCCCAGGCGGGGGACTCTTTGGCGTGGTTGCTGCAGGGGTTGCCGGAACCCTCTTGGGGGTGTGCGGAGGGAGCAGATACCGATCCACCATCTCTTGTGGGAACTGGGCCTCTAGGTCAGCCTTCAGCTTCCAGTATTCGGGGTCCTCTCCTATCAGGGACTTCCTAGCAGGGACCTCTTTGGACTGGGGAGCGGTGTCTGCTCTGGCCTTGCAGGCCGGGGAAAATGGTGATGCAATCTCTTGGCGGGCCGCGCCCTGTATGGCGGCGGCCTGGTCTTGGCGGGCCGCGCCCGGCATGGCGGCGGCCTGGTCTTGGCGGGCCGCGCCCGGCATGGCGGCGGCCTGGTCTTGGCGGGCCGCGCCCTGTTTGGCGGCGGCCTGGTCTTGGCGGGCCGCGCCCTGTATGGCGGCGGCCTGGATCGGCGTCGCAGCTGTGATGGGATCTGTGCAGGCTGGGCTGGGCGTCGCTGCAGGGACCGGGTCTTGGTGGGCCGAGCAGGGCATCGCTGCGGCGGCCGAGGCTTGGCGGGCCGAGCAGGGCATCGCTGCGGCGGCCGGGGCTTGGCGGGCCGAGCAGGGCATCGCTGCGGCGGCCGGGGCTTGGCGGGCCGCGCCTGGCGTGGCTGCGGCCTGCTTCAGCGTCGCCGCACCGGACGCCTCTTCGGGGACCGCGGGCGTGGCAGCAGGGGTCGGGGCACTTGCGCTGGCCGGGGCATCACTCGACTCACCCACCGGTGGCAGCATCGGGGTCTGCGTCATCGCCGTCCTGTCTGGCACTCGGCGCGCGGCTCTCCTTTCATAGGCCCGAACCGCCGCGGTCATCTCCAGCATTTCCATTCGTTCTTCCCGGATCTGCTCCACAACCCGGGTCTCCAGTCGATCGCAGAACTGGGCCAGCTCCCGATACCACCAGGCAGCGGAGCCCGGTTCTGGATTTCTGCGGTCAGACGCCATTTCTTCTGCGCCCTCTTCTGCACGACTCTCCAGCTGTGGACTCGCCGTTGCCTCTGATAGCAAGCTGTTCAGTTTCTGCTCTGCCTCTTTCAGCAGCTCCTCTCCCAGCAGCAGGCTTGTGGCTTCCTTTCTGTCCCGACGTCTCTGGACGCTTCCACTCTCATAGCTGGCAAGGTCAGAACTCTGCAGGGGATCTCTGGGTAGCCACACCTCTTCGTGGGCGGTAACTTCTCCCAGCGCGGGCTGCTGTTGTTTTTCAGCGCGCTTTTCATGGTGGCAATATGGCGGCGCTTCCAGTTTTTCAAGCGGACCGCCCAGGCACATGGTCACCTGTCTCAACAGGTCTAGTCCTTATCCTGTTCGTGACGCCAGATGTGAAGCCCCACAGGTGTAGTGTCGGTGCATTACCTTCAGGGACTCCACTCAGCTGGATCTGGTCACAGGTAGGAGATCTTCTTCTTGTCGTGACGCCACTCTCAGTATTGCGGCCAGTAGGGACCGCCACTGCAGGTTGAGGGTCGCCTGGGGCTGATGGTATGTGCAGTTAGTTGGAATAGCCTCCTGAGAGTGAGGCAAGCCCCAGGGCCCGATGTAGGTGCGTAGTACCACAAGGCGCAGAATAACTCCACACACGCAGAATGTCTTTCAGGGTTTTTACTCACTTCAGGTGGCAGGGTGAGTAACCCGGGCGTAGCTGGGATGAACCAGGCGGGAACCAGGTGTCCTTCAGGCTGACTTGTGAGGGTGACTACTAACTCGCCTTCCTTAGCCCTTGGTGGTTTGGGGTGACCCCGACTTTGAGTCCCTATGGGGGGTCACCCAGGGAAGTTGCTGAAGCCTCACTCCCCTTCGTTTGCCGTGTGCTTGTTGCCTGGGCCAGATCACTCCAGCTTCTTGCCTCCTGTGAGCTATGGGCCCTAACTGTGGCTACGTGGCTGCGGCTTTTGTGGTGTTGTGGCGTGGGCTTTGAGAGCCCCACACCGGCAGGTTTAGCAAAAGAAAGCTGGATCTATCTCCGCTTCGGGATCTGCCGCCCGTTTGGGCCTGGTACTCCCTAGCAGTCTCCTTACTTCCCACTCTGTGCTCTCTCTCTAGCTGGAGATGGGTTTCGGGTAGCACTCCTAGGTGACCGTTCTCCCCCGTCAGTAGCCACTGCGCGGGCGCTGTTAGACAGCAACAGCCCCACAGGTCTGCTCCTCACTGAGCCCTATGGAGTTCTGCTCTAACTGACTCACTGCCCCTCCTCTCCTGTTCTTGCCTACGCCACCTAGCAACCAGACTCTCTTACCACACCCCTTGAGAGGAGATGGAGGCTTTTGGCCCCCTCCACTATTCCAGTGAAGGTCAAGGCTTTTCCCCCTCCTGGGATCCCCAGGGGTCCTCTCATGGGTACATGTGTGAGACCTGATCACTATGCGCCTGTGTTCCACACCCCGGTCAGCCTTCTGGATTACCTGTATTGTACTGTCCCCAGCATGGGTGCAGTACTCAGTGGTGCCTGACCAGGTCAGGGGCGCCACACAGTCACTGTGTACATCTATTACTGATCCTGAGTTACCTCCTGTATTATATTCCAGAGCTGCAGTTGTCGCGGGCAGAGGGGACGCGCTTGCTACGCTCGAGTCCGGGGCTTCTGCTGCTGCTCGGTGGCTCGAGCGGTGGACCGGACCCGGGGACTCGAGCAGCGCTCCTCTTCCACGAGTGAAAAGTGGGTGGTTTGTTTAGGGAGATAGTTCGTGACGCCACCCACGGGTCGTGGTGATAAAGGGCACCACCGCTGCTGGTGACGGGGATCCCGAGAGCAATGGTAGGGAGCAGCTAGGATGTTGTCCCCTCCGTGGGTAGGGGTTGGGGATCCCGGGGCCCGGTGGTGATACGGGGAGGCTGGATGGCTGGGGGGTGCAGGGTTGCAGGGACAGCGCGGCGCGGTGCCGGATGGCACTGGTGTACTCACTCAGACAGTCAATGACAAAGTCTCTGGTAAACCAAACGGCTGGATGGACGGGTTCCGCAGCCGGTTGCAGTGTTTGTGCTCTCCCCAGACAGTGTGATGGTGGCTGTCTTTCCCTGCACCTGTTAGAATGTTCTGACTCCTGTGGTTGCCCACCGGTAGTCCGCTCCCCGGTTTATAAGTACCGAAGGAGCCCGTTTTGCCCGCAGGCACTGGCCCTTGGATCTCTAGCCAATGGCGGTGGCTGTATATCCTCACGGTGTGGACTGTTGCCTTCTGTCGGGTCTTGGTTGTTGGGAAACCCCTGGGGTTCCGGTCACACTCGGATTTGACCGTTGTCGGCGGCTCCAAGCCTAGTCGGGGTCCGATGGCCCTGCCTCTGTGCTTAGCTTCACTCCACTCCCCGGTTCGGTACCGGCGAGCCACCGGCCGACTCCGGTCCTACGGTTTTGCAGAGATCCACTAACTCCTGCAGACGGCCACCACCGTCTGTCAACCTTGCTGTCAGTGCCTGGGCTCCGACCCAGACACTTGCAGTTTCTACTCCTCACACTTTCACCTCCAGACTCTCACTGCTTTTTCCCGCCTCCAGGCCTGTGAACTCCTCGGTGGGTGGGGCCAACCGCCTGGCTCCGCCCCATCTGGTGTGGACATCAGACCCTGGAGGGAGGCAACAAGGGTTTTTGTTTGACTGTTGTGACTGTTTACTGAAGGGGGTGTGTGTGGTGTTATGTCTGTAACTACCTGGCTAGCCCAGGGCGTCACATTCCCCCTTGGTGAAATGCAGACCGTCCGCAGGCTGCCCGTCCATCACCGGTTTTATTTTTCTGTAAAATATAAGTTAACATATAAAACATTTACCGCAAGAATATTTGTAGTTCTTCCCTTACGGGAGGCATGGCACTTTAACGTTTCAAACATGTAAAAACATTTTTAATAATGACAGACGGGTTCATGGTCATCCGCTTCCCCACCCAAGTAACCTAAACCTCGATGCTGCCCCTAAGGAACGGGCAGCACCCCTCTTCGCCAGTCCGGAAGCAGGAACTCGTTTCCAGGTCACCCAAGCGGGAATGGGTACGGTGTCTCGCACCCGGCTGTCACTTCAGGGGACCCCACGTCCAGGGGGACCCCTGACCCCCCGGAGGATGGCCACCGGTCCTGGTGGTGGCCGGGCCCCAGCCTACCCTGCTGCGGGCCCTTCCTCCAATCTGCCTCTCCGGAGGTGGCACGGAAAACGGCCCACAAACTATTTACAAGCCCACAAGTTCGTGGGTGGCCTGCAAGTTCTCGGCCATGTTCATGAGTAGTTCCTCATGTGGGCGTTGAAAACACATAGGGTCCCTACGGGGACAACTTGTTGGCAACGGCCGGCATAATCAACTGGTTGTTAATCAGGTAATAAACTCAGGTGATTGGTGTTCATTCATTCAACAGAAACACGGTGCTGGGGGTCCCAACGGGGACAACTGGGTTGCAACGGAGGACCGCTGGCATTATTTGAGGTAGCCTTCCTCATACACCTCCTCCAACTCGACATCCAGATGCCACGGTGGGGGAGGGGACTGGGACCGCATCTGGACACCGCGGCCCTCTTCTTCACATCTAGGGCAAACCAGCCCCTCTCCCCGCAATGTCTCGGCCTCCAGGCCCAGTTCATAAATAAACCCCCATCCACGCCGGGGGCAAAACTGACGGACTTGGCCTTCAAAGGTCGGGCCCCGTGCCTCGGGAGGGGCTTTTCGGAGGGCGCCCTTGGCCTCGATGGTGCGTGCCAATGTAGCAGCCTTTTCTTTCTCCCGGGCCTCTATCTCCCGGCCCATCGGGTTCGGCTGCTGCTCCCAACATGGCGGCTCCTTTAGCGCGGGGGTCGGGCCCAGCAGGTACCCCCCGATGCGGGCCATGACCGGCACCATCTGGGTTGGGGAGCACCGCTGTGTCGCGGCCTGCATTGCTGCCCTGCAGCGGCAACCCTCCGCAGCCTCAGCCGAGGCCGGGAGCTTGGGGGCGGTCAGTGTCACCTTCCGGGCCTGAGGCAGGCCATCCTCCACCTCTGTACTGGCCGGGCGGACTATCGGGGCCTCCTCGGGTACGGCCGCCTCTGAATCGGATGGCTCCCTTCGGGGAGCAGGCACCTTCCATGGGAGCGGGGTCGGTGCTGGCCGGGCAAGCTGTTGTTCGCGGGCAGCGCCTGCAGGTGGATCTTTGCAGGCGGGAATGATGTCATCTGTTGCCGGGTGCGGGAGCAACGGGCCGACCGGCGGGGTGGCGACGACCAATGCGGGCAGCAGGAGATGCAGCAGGCTGAGCGAGGGCAGACCGGACCCCTCTGCCGCAGCGACCGGTCCCTCCGGGACACAGGGGCGTGGGTCACTCACCCACTCCTCCGACTCTGCTTCCGCCTCACGGGCCCGCATGGCCACCACCACTTCCACCATTCCGGCCTCCCATTCTTGCACGAGGAGCTGGAGCCGTGTCTGCAGCCTACGGCTTAACTGTGCCACGCGAGCTTCCACCCACGCCGCTGTTCCAGGCGTGGGCCTGCTGTACGGGACGGACATCCTGCTTGCTCGGCCTACAGGAACGGGAATGTTTAAGTGTCCTGGCGTCCCCGCTTCTTATGCCCTCGGCTACATTAGGCAGGCCTTCACCCGCCCCCCCTTGGTTCTTTCTAGCACTTCCTCTCTGGGGGCGGGGCTTCACTTTCACGCCTTCCCTGCTCGGGGAAGACGCTCGAGCGGGAAATCTTTGCGCCAAAGATGGCGGCACTTCAAATTTTTCGGCCGGACGCCGCCGACGGGGACTGCAAGGCGCACTTCTGCCGGTAGGTAGATCGGTTCTATCCTGTTCGCAGACGCCAAATTGTCGCGGGCGAAGGGGATGCGCTCGCCATGCTCGGGTCCGGGGCTTCTGCTGCTGCTCGGTGGCTCGAGCGGTGGACCGGACCCGGGGACTCGAGCAGTGCTCCTCGTCCACAAGTGAAAAGGGGGTGGTTTGTTTAGGGAGATAGTTCGTGACGCCACCCACGGGTCGTGGTGATAAAGGGCACCACCGTTGCTGGTGACGGGGATCCTGGGAGCGATGGTAGGGAGCAGCTAGGATGTTGTTCCGTCCGTGGGTAGGGGTTGATGGTCCCGGGGCCCGGTGCTGTAACGGGGAGGCTGGATGGCTGGGATGCAGGGTTGCAGGGGCAGCGCAGCGCGGAGCCGGATGGCACTGGTGTACTCACTCAGGCAGTCAATGACAGAGTCTCTGGTAAACCAAACGGCTGGATGGACGGGTTCCGCAGCCGGCTGCAGTGTTTGTGCTCTCCCCAGACAGTGTGATGGTGGCTGTCTTTCCCTGCACCTGTTAGAATGTTCTGACTCCTGTGGTTGCCCACTGGTAGTCCGCTCCCCGGTGTATAGGTACCGAAGGAGCCCGTTTTGCCCGCAGGCGCTGGCCCTTGGATCTCTAGCCTATGGCGGTGGCGGTATATCCTCACGGTGTGGACTGTTGCCTTCTGTCGGGTCTTGGTTGTTGGGAAACCCCTGGGGTTCCGGTCACACTCGGATTTGACCGTTGTCGGCGGCTCCAAGCCTAGTCGGGGTTCGATGGCCCTGCCTGTGTGCTTAGCTTCACTCCACTCCCCGGTTCGGTACCGGTGGGCCACCGCCTGACCCCGGTCCTACGGTTTTGCAGAGGCAGAGTCCAAGGCGTCACACACTCACTATTCTGCTGGTGCAGTCACTTTGTACATACATTACATTACTGATCCTGTACTGATCCTGAGTTACCTCCTGTATTATACGGCAGCGCTGCACTCACTATTCTGCTGGTGCAGTCGCTGTGTACATACATTACATTACTGATCCTGAGTTACCTCCTGTATTATACTGCAGAGCTGCACTCACAATTCTGCTGGTGCAGTCACTGTGTACATACATTACATTACTGTTATAATGGGTGGTACTGTCGGAGAGAGACAGGTACAGCACATGCACTGCCAACATCCCATTCAATTCAGGCACTTCAGAGCCCCATTCTTCAGATCGGTGGGTGTCACGCTCTGACAGGCAAGAGTCCAAAACACATTGTTACAGATGAGAATGCACCCACAACTGCACATCGAGATACACGAATATCAACGGGGAAGGGAAAGGAGAGGAGGACCCTGAGTGTAGGGAGCGAGGGATGGGACACCTCCTGACACTAACCTGTGTCCCTAAGGTCCCCTAGCGTCTCTATAGGAGTCCTTCCCCCCATTGCCATCATGTGCCTAGTGGCACACCCACTCCAGGGCTGGGGGCACTCAGAACTGGCCCGGACTAGTCCGGGGACGTCAGCGGTGGCGGTACTCGGCTCTGTGACCCTGGCGGTGTCTTTTCACATGATAAAGGGAAATGATGATGAGAGTTATAGTCAATATTAAATAAAGTTTGTGACGCCACCTGTGGATTGTGGCTATGGGGTCGTGGCTGCTGGACGGGACTCCCGGGGCTGGTGTTGTAGCAGCTGAGGTGTTTCTGCTCCCTGGGGCAACCGTTAGGAAAGTCTGTGGTAGGGACCGGGTGGACTTTAGGGTGCTGGGCCAGGCAGTGGACAGTAACAGACGCAAACAAGGATTTCTTTACCTTCTCCTTTACTTGGGCGTAACTGATGAAGTCCAGGGAGCCTGTTACAGGTGGTGGTGGTGGTCCAGTAGCATGGAAGCAGTCGGGGAAACTCACACTGGACAGGATAGTAATAAGGCCTGATCCCTACGTTCTGTCTGTTTGTGCAGGGCCCCGCTGCTTCAGCTATACTGAGGCCCGTTCCGCTTTTCTCTGAGGTAATTTTTACCTCACTCATATGGCAGGCTGAGTGGACCGACAGAGGTGCCGCTCTGCTGGTCACGGCTCCGAGTCCTGGCTCTGCAGCTGTGCCTCTGGGCGTGGGGTGGGCAGGAGACCTGAAGTCCTCTTGTCCTCCGGATATGACCACCGGTACTCAAGTACTCGAATGGTCCCGAACTCCGGTATTCGGTTTTCGAGCGGTGACTTCAGGATGAGCTGGCTGTGCTCCACTCCCCGGTGTCCTCCTCTTCTTTGCCTCGCTGCGGACTGTACTTTACTGGGCTGAGCGGACCGGCTCCAATTCCAGCTCGTACACCTACACTACTCGACCTCTCTCCTCAGCTCTCTTCAGGACTGACTGACTCCTCCCCCGGGTCAGAGCTTAAAGAATGCTCCGTGGAACTCCAGGTTTAGAGCTCCCCCTTACAGCTTGGAGGAGGAATTGTGTTGGGTGATGGTACTCACTGACCAATGGACTCCCCCGTCTGCCTCCAGGGAGGGCAACACTACTGTGGCATCCAGACCGCAAGGGTGCCACACCTAGTCCCTTATTGTCTTTCCACTCACCAAGTATAGTGACAAGGGCTGTGAGTACACTAGATGTCTCTACTACAGTAATGACACACGGGAAGGAGGACAGACAGGGGGACATAGACAAAAGGATATATAAACAAACGTCACGGCTACAGCCTGACACAAAGGTGACAAAGTACCAAACAATGGTACCACAAAAGCTTCAGCAGCGGATCACCAACAGCTCCTAGAGAACTTCCTCCCTCCAAGGTGGACAGAAACAGAATGAAGTCTATTACTCGCATCAGTTGATGGATCTTGTGACTATTTAAAGGAAATGGGAATGGTCACAAACCGGCTGCACCTTAGGTGAACTAACCAGGAGCTGCTAGCAAGGAAACTGACATTAACCTTCACTGCACCAACTGAAAGCAAATCACATACAGTATAAAATCCAGAGTCTCACTTGGCAATGTGAGACTTTGGTCCCAAATCTGTCACAAGTCTCCTAATGATAGGAGACCCTCATGACAGTGCGAACCCTGTGCTGTAAAGTAAAGATTTACCAATAATGAAGATCGTAGTAGTAGTCATTATTCCTTGTAAATCCTTCATATATTGATCTGACAACTTTTCCATCTAAATCTTATCCTGGCCGGTAAATCAAACGCTTTTGGTGCCCCACAGCTGGCACCGTGCCTCCAGGTATGACAAGTGGGCGGTTTGCCCACCCCATAAAGCTCTCTTCATCCATCACTCCCATGACGGAGGTGAACCGCAGCTGCTAAGTACACTGACAACCGGGACGATTTATTCTTCATCGTGCACTAATATCCGTCTGTCCGTCAGACCTCGAAGTCCATTAACCATAAATTCCAGGCAAATCTGTGCCGGCCAAAAATACGGCTAGGAAATATTTTGGTTATTAAGGACCCCATGTGCGACGGAGGAATTGCGGAGAGTAAATCGCGGCCTTAACAATAACGCGATGACAATAATAGCCGCGGAAGACGCAATCATTTACATTATTAAACAACCCACTTTACATTAATACGGGGTCATTACAAGCCTTAATAAACTTCCAGTTTAATACAATGAATGCATGCAATACCGGAGCCGGTATTAGATGCAATTTATTAGCCTAGTTTATTATGTATGATTAGAGCTATTTGTGTGCAATGTTCTTCAGCTTTAGGAGGTTCAACACGATTAGCAATTCACAGGGATTATAAAACGGCTTGAAATAACCATCAGCTAATGAATTGCAGGAACCTCCATAGCCCGGTTATTGCGCAATTAAACTTACCAGACAGACCCTTCCGTCGCGTCTCATCGTTGGGCTGCGGAGGAGATTGACAAGTTAACAGGGGGAGAAACAAAAAAAAAAAAAACAAACGTCCACGTAGATCGGGAAATAATCCGATTTATATTAATTTTTGACGGGGTATAGACACGACGCTGGAGGACTTAATGAGCGCAGTGTTTCTTGGGGATGGAAGATGGAAGTCCTCATCATCGTTAAAAAAAAAACAAAACAAAACACAATAATAATAATGGAGATGGTAATAATAATATATGTCAGGAAAATATAAGGTTATTGCAAGTAAAGATGGGGAAATGAAAATTTGGATAAATTAGTGCACAATCATGTCCGTGTCCCGCAGCCGTGCCCATATGGGAAGCAATTTCTAGGAATTTTCTATGAGAAACATTGTAGATTGGCTATGTCATTGGGGGGATTGGATGGGACCCCATCATCTCCAAAGCAAGGGTCACAATTAATCTTCATAGCGGTCATACCCAATGGTGATTCCTTCACTGCTGGAATCAGAGTGTCACGCTAGGTACAGGGAAGTACCAAGTGAATGGTAAAAAAGAAGGGAAGGGAAACTATGTCTAGAGAAGGGGGTGATGGTGACCCCTGACCAAACCTGCCGTTGGGCTCCGGGTTCTCTCACCACACTAGATAGATTCCGCACTTATGCGCCGAGCAGGATACCTGACCATGGCTGTCCCTGATCTATGCCCTAGGGAGGAAGCAGATGGGATGAGCCCTTTGTGAATCCACTTAACACTATAGACGACACAAGGGGGATTCACAGGGGAAAAAGCATTAACAACTTATCCATAGATGGCACAGGTAGAAGTTCAGCAAAGTCTTCAGCCACCTGCTTGCAACCAAGGCTTGAATGAACTGAAAATATCACCAGCACCACTCCAAGGAAGGAAGGGGTATTTAAGCATTAAGATAATTTTGATGATCAGCAGCTCCTGCTGGGTCCAAAAGGGGTAGAGTTGAATCCAGCAGGAAAGCTACCTATACCAATGAATACTGACAGCAGGAACAATCGAACGTCAGGGAGTATTCTGCGCAGCCAAATGCTGTGACCTTCTATGGACTGAAACCACATGACTGTGTCACCCGTGACACACCCATGACCCCTGACCAAGCCTATCGCTGGATCCTGGCTGCTCTCACCACCCTGGATAGGTTCCGCATATATGCACCGAGCTGGATAACTGACCCTGGCTGATCCTGATCTGGGCCCTAGGTAGGGATCAAATGGGATGAGCTCTTCGTCAACCCAACTGAGCTCTAAAGAAGACACAGGGATAACAAACAACAAGTAACTTATTTCCTGATGACTCAGAGAGAAGAACTGCAAACAACGTTTCTACAGAAGAATACAAGCTGACTGCTTGCACTGAAGACTTGTTAAGGGTATTAGACCTATCACCAGTACAGAGTAAGGGGGAATATAAAGACACTAAGTGGAGTGCTGATGAAAAACAGCTGAAAGGGTGAGGAACTAAGCAGGGTCCTAAAGGGAATGGGATGAAATCCAAGGAGAGGAGATACATAGGATACCTAATAGATCAAGCAGGAATGATAGCGGGTCAGGAAGCAGTTTGTGCAGCCAAACATTGTGACCTTCCATAGCCAGACACCACAGGACTGTCTGTCACCAGTGACACACCTGTGACACAGAGCCTCTTAACTTCCTGTGCTGATTTGATATTTAGGAAAGTTAGGTGGTAGAGGATGTGGCTAGTGATGGGCAAACCTGAACTCTAAAGTTTGGGGTTTGTACCGGACACCTAGTGTTCATGCACAGACTCTGAACATGGACTACTCAGAAATGTCTGTGTTACTGTTCGGGTTCAACTGCCCGGATAAATGGCTAGGGGACTGAAAAAGGAAGCAGGACAATTATACTTACCGAGTTTACGCACGAGTTTACAGATGAGCAGTTTATTGCTGAAGAAGCCATGGAGTGTTATTTGTTCTGTTTTTCCCACCCAATTGTTTTACCTTCCTTCTCTTGTCTTATGTAAGTAGCAAGACTAGCGACCTGCTGGCCTTCACTAGCCAGGATGAGTTTAGGGTCAGCAAAGCCCTAGGCACGTGATGGCGCATGGGGTAAGGACCCGTCTAGAGATGTTGGGGAGTGCAGGGATCAGTCTCAGGTGAGTGTCAGGAGGTGACCCCTGTCATGTAAAACTGTTGAAGGGTCTTCACCCCCTCTTCTCTGCCATCAGCCACAGATTGTCATGACGATTATCTGATTGGCCTGAATGTTTAGGTATTTAAGGCTACAGCTACAGCAAAGAGATGCAGAGAAAGACCATCCTTTTTTCAATTGGAGGGAAAAACTTCCAAAACAGTTTTTAAGCACTACGTTAATGCTAGAAAAATGAAAAACATATTACCAGAATCCCTGTGGAGTGCTGAACCCAGCGCACCATTTCGCTTGACGGGGAGATCGCCGGTATCGCGACAAATTAGTATTGGCCAGTAAAATCGCACTAGATGCGTGGTGTTTGGCATCTATGTAAATGTAAAATCGAGATATAAAATATGACGCTAATATCTTTCACCTGTGTGGCCCAGGGGCAAAGATATGTAAAAAGCTAGAATTAAGGAACCTTTGGGACCATCTCGGCACAGCCCACAAGAGACTGTAAAATGAGGTCACAGAGAAAGGGGGTTACCTAAGGCTTAAAAGCGACAGCTCCTTTCTGGGGGGGGTCAGTCAGTCTGGAGAGCATCCGTAAGTAGTGATGCTGGCCGATTCTACCATCTTCTTCTCTTGGACTCCCTCCACTCCCTAAGTTCAGACGTCACTTCTATGGCACGAGTTTAGTAAGTTTCCTGTTTATACCTTTTATTTTTATGTAACTGTCTATACTGTGTTTGTATTGTTCCCTTTTGTAAATTCTTGTATATTTTTTTAAACACTGCCTATTTTCGGATTAAATATATCAAATTTAATAGTTTCTTTCCTCATGCTTTATATACGAATCCAAAAACCTGAAGGGCCTTATGCTATCTGAAACGGGTCCCCAGCTATCCCGAAAAGCTGGGTGGTGGCAGCGTAATTGTTATTGCATAGAATTATTGGAGCACTATCATTAAGGGTACCGAAGAATATATATATATTCCATTAGCGGGAATCGGTGATATATACATTTACCCTTGCTGAGAGACCTCCAATATTTGGCATTATTAGCTCAGCAGCCTCATTTTATGCATTGTCCTGCAGTACCAAAAGTGGCCTGCAGACAAGGGAGGCGCTAGAGAGTAGTCGTGTTTGCAACAAATCAGCAAACAGCTGCGAGATATCTGAGTGACTTCCCCGGCTGTTCATGACAACCCCGCTCGCCTTTCCCTAGCACCCGGGCCTTCTGTTGTATTGCTTCCTTGGTTTTCCCGTTTATGTTGCGTCACTTGCCGGGAATCGTCTCGCTCCCAGCTTGACATGAAGCTTGCGCATCATGATCATCAAATTAATAACGAGATTGTCTCTGGAGACACTACCCTTTTACATGGAAAAGTTTTGACAGTGACACAACCGGAGAGGTACAGAGGTATCAGTCACTCCAGGACTCTGACCAATGTGACATAGAGCATCAGGGCTATAAATCACGTGTAATACTGTAGCTGGTGGCTGTGGCGCCCCTGACCTGGTCAGGCACCACTGAGTACTGCACCCATGCTGGGAACAGTACAATACAGGTAATCCAGAAGGCTGACAGGGGTGTGGAACACAGGCGCATAGTGATCAGGTCTCACACATGTACCCATGAGAGGACCCCTGGGGATCCCAGGAGGGGGCAAGCCTTCACCTTCACTGGAATAGTGGAGGGGGTAGAGCCTCCATCTCCTCTCAAGGGGTGTGGTAGAGAGTCTGGTTGCTAGGTGGCGTAGGCAAGAACAGGAGAGGAGGAGCAGTGAGCCAGTTCAGTGTAGAGTCCAGGGAGCTCAAGTGAGGAGCAGATCCCTGGAGCTGTGCAATCTGACAGCGTCCGCGCAGTGGCTATTGACGGGGGAGAACGGTCAACTAGGAGTGCTGCCTGAAAGCCAGCTTCAGCTAGGGAGTGCAACGGAGTGGGAAGTAAGGAGACTGCTAGAGAGCACCAGGCCCAACCGGGCGGCAGATCCCGAAGCGGGGATAGATTCAACTTTCTTCTGCTAAACCTGCCGGTGTGGGGCTCTTAAAGCCCACACCACAACACTACAAAAGCCGCAGCCACGTAACCACAAGTTAGGGCCCATAGGTCATAGGAGGCAAGAGGCTGGAGTGGCCTGGTCCGGGGAACAAGCAAACGGCAAACAAGAAGGGGAGAGAGGCTTGGAGCATCTTCCCTGGGTGACCCCCATAGGGACTCAAAGTCGGGGTTACCCCAAACCACCAAGGGCTAAGGAAGGCGAGTCAGTAGTCACCCTCATAAAGTCAGCCTGAAGGATACCTGGTTCCTACCTGGTTCATCTCAGCTACGCCCGGGTTACTCACCCTGCCACCTGAAGTGAGTAAAAACCCTGAAAGACATCCTGCCTGTGTGGTCATTCTGCGACTTGTGGTACTACAAACCTACACCGGGCCCTGGGGCTTGCCTCACTCTCAGGAGGCTATTCCAACTAACTGCACACACCATCAGCCCCAGGCGACCCTCAACCTGCAGTGGCGGTCCCTACTGGCCGCAATACTGAGAGTGGCGTCACGACTACAAAGAAGATCTCCTACCTGTGACAAGACTGAGCCAGTGGAGTCCCTGAAGGTAATGCACCGACGCAGCGTTCTCGGGGCTTCACATGGCCTCTATTGTATATTTTGCAGTAAGGGCACAAGGTTTTGAAGTTTACACCTCTGATTTTTGGAGAATAAATAGGAGAAGGTTAAGTATTTGCAAAAAAAAAAAAGTTGCAATCTTTTATTTCCGGCAGGAAGGTCAGAAGACAAATCTTCGTCTCTAGTCCTTCCTTCCTCGTCCTTCATAACCCCTCAGAGCTCAAGGCTAAGCAGACACTTTTTTGAGAGCAGGTGTACGGCGCGGTGACCCCCCGAGGATTTAATCACATCGGACTGGTTCAAAGGACAAGGTCGCTCAAGTCAAAGGACTGCCTGACTGATATGAATTTTGTCATGGCTCCCAAATGTTCAGCGGTTGGAATCTGGGCTTTGCACACGGGAATCCAGTGATATGATACTCTGCTTATTAGGTATGACAAGTGGGAAAGAAGGCGCTCCGCACCGGCACAACGAGCAACGATGGACTCATACAATGCTGGAGTCATAAAAAAAGAAAATATTGCACATCTCCCGCTGTCATTATATATCCAGCCGCGAATCTGATAAAAAATGCGTCTTACTTTCCTCATTAGAGAAGTGAAGAAACACAATTGCGTCTTAGAATGTCATTAAAGGAGCGTTCCATGAGAAACTGATCCAGCGTCTTACGTCAGATGTTCTATGGATGTCTACGCCATGCTCCGCACCATCTGGGCACGTCCTGCACAGGCCAAAAGCAGAGCATCACTGCCTTATTTTTCACACCTGAGCTGACGTTTTTACTGAGACCATTTAGGGGTAGATACAATATTTTGATTGCATTTTATTCTTGCGACTACAAAAAGGAAAGTAATTCTGGCGTTTTAATTTTTTTTATTGTTACGCCGTTTACTGATCAGATTAATTTATTTTATATTGTGATAGATTAGACATTTCTGAACGGAGCGATATGAAATATGTGTTTTGTTTTTTTCTTGTTTTATTTTTAATGGGGAAAAAAGTGGTATTTCGAACTTTATTTTTATTACTTTTTTAAAACTTTTTTTAAAACTTTTTACAGTATTTAATAGTCCGATCACTTGTCATGTACAGAAGGATGCATCAACATCAGCGTCAGCATCAGGGTCTGCATCAGCGTCAACATCAACATAAGCGCTAACATCAGTATCAGCATCAACATCAACATAAGCGCTAACATCAGTATCAGCATCAACATCAGTATCAGCATCAGAATAAACATCAACGCTAACATCAGTGTCAGCATCAACATCAACTTCAGCGCTAACATCAGCATCAATATCAGCGCCAACATCAGCATCAATATCAGCGCCAACATCAGCATCAATATCAGCGCCAACATCAGCATCAATATCAGCGCCAACATCAGCATCAATATCAGCGCCAACATCAGGATCAATATCAGCACCAACATCAGCATCAGAGTTAGCATCGGTATCAACATCAGCATTAGCGTTAACATCAGCGTCAGTATCAGCTTGAGTCAGCGTCAGCATCAGGGTTAGCGTTAGTGTCAACATAAGCATCAGAATCAATATCAGGGTCTGCATTAGTGTTAGCATCAGCATTTGTGTAAACATCAGCACTGATCTGTACAGAAGAACTCACAGTCTGATATCACATTGCATGGATAATACACACAGTGATGTCACAGTACAGGGGTAATGCACACAGTGATGTCACAGTACAGGGATAATACACACAGTGATGTCACAGTACAGGAGTAATACACACAGTGATGTCACAGTACAGGGGTAATGCACACAGTGATGTCACAGTACAGGGGTAATACACACAGTGATGTCACAGTACAGGAGTAATACACACAGTGATGTCACAGTACAGGGGTAATGCACACAGTGATGTCACAGTACAGGGATAATACACACAGTGATGTCACAGTACAGGGATACTACACACAGTGATGTCACAGTACAGGGATAATACACACAGTGATGTCACAGTACAGGGATAATACACACAGTGATGTCACAGTACAGGGATAATACACACAGTGATGTCACAGTACAGGCATAATACACCCAGTGATGTCACAGTACAGGGATAATGCACACAGTGATGTCACAGTACAGGGATAATGCACACAGTGATGTCACAGTACAGGGGTAATACACACAGTGCAGGGATAATAAACACAGTGATGTCACAGTACAGGGATAATACACACAGTGCAGGGATAATAAACACAGTGATGTCACAGTACAGGGATAATACACACAGTGATGTCACAGTACAGGAATAATAAACACAGTGATGTCACAGTACAGGGATAATACACACAGTGATGTCACAGTACAGGGGTAATACACACAGTGATGTCACAGTACAGGGATAAAACACACAGTGATGTCACAGTACAGGGGTAATACACACAGTGATGTCACAGTACAGGGATAATACACAGTGATGTCACAGTACAGGGATAATACACACAGTGATGTCACAGTACAGGGATAATACATACAGTGATGTCACAGTACAGGGATAATACACACAGTGATGTCACAGTACAGGGATAATACACACAGTGATGTCACAGTACAGGGATAATACACACAGTGATGTCACAGTACAGGGATAATACACACAGTGTTTGTCACAGTACAGGGATAATACACACAGTGATGTCACAGTACAGGGATAATACACACAGTGATGTCACAGTACAGGGGTAATACACACAGTGATGTCACAGTACAGGGATAATACACACAGTGATGTCACAGTACAGGGATAATACACACAGTGCAGGGATAATAAACACAGTGATGTCACAGTACAGGGATAATACACACAGTGATGTCACAGTACAGGAATAATAAACACAGTGATGTCACAGTACAGGGATAATACACACAGTGATGTCACAGTACAGGGGTAATACACACAGTGATGTCACAGTACAGGGATAAAACACACAGTGATGTCACACTACAGGGGTAATACACACAGTGATGTCACAGTACAGGGATAATACACACAATGATGTCACAGTACAGGGGTAATACACACAGTGATGTCACAGTACAGGGGTAATACACACAGTGATGTCACAGTACAGGGATAATACACACAGTGATGTCACAGTACAGGGATAATACACACAGTGATGTCACTGTACAGGAATAATAAACACAGTGATGTCACAGTACAGGGATAATACACACAGTGATGTCACAGTACAGGGATAATACACACAGTGATGTCACACTACAGGGGTAATACACACAGTGATGTCACAGTACAGGGGTAATACACACAGTGATGTCACAGTACAGGGATAATACACACAATGATGTCACAGTACAGGGGTAATACACACAGTGATGTCACAGTACAGGGGTAATACACACAGTGATGTCACAGTACAGGGATAATACACACAGTGATGTCACAGTACAGGGATAATACACACAGTGATGTCACAGTACAGGGATAATACACACAGTGATGTCACAGTACAGGGATAATACACACAGTGATGTCACAGTACAGGGAAAATACACACAGTGATGTCACAGTACAGGGATAATACACACAGTGATGTCACAGTACAGGGATAATACACACAGTGATGTCACAGTACAGGGGTAATACACACAGTGATGTCACAGTACAGGGATAATACACACAGTGATGTCACAGTACAGGGATAATACACACAGTGATGTCACAGTACAGGGGTAATGCACACAGTGATGTCACAGTACAGGGGTAATACACACAGTGATGTCACAGTACAGGGATAATACACAGTGATGTCACAGTACAGGGATAATACACACAGTGATGTCACAGTACAGGGATAATACATACAGTGATGTCACAGTACAGGGATAATACACACAGTGATGTCACAGTACAGGGATAATACACACAGTGATGTCACAGTACAGGGATAATACACACAGTGATGTCACAGTACAGGGGTAATACACACAGTGATGTCACAGTACAGGGATAATACACACAGTGATGTCACAGTACAGGGGTAATACACACAGGGATGTCACAGTACAGGGATAATACACACAGTGATGTCACAGTACAGGGATAATGCACACAGTGATGTCACAGTACAGGGATAATACACACAGTGATGTCACAGTACAGGAATAATACACACAGTGATGTCACAGTACAGGAATAATAAACACAGTGATGTCACAGTACAGGGATAATGCACACAGTGATGTCACAGTACAGGGATAATACACACAGTGATGTTACAGTACAGGGGTAATACACACAGTGATGTCACAGTACAGGGATAATACACACAGTGATGTCACAGTACAGGGATAATACACACAGTGATGTCACAGTACAGGGATAATAAACACAGTGATGTCACAGTACAGGAATAATAAACACAGTGATGTCACAGTACAGGGATAATGCACACAGTGATGTCACAGTACAGGGATAATACACACAGTGATGTTACAGTACAGGGATAATAAACACAGTGATGTCACAGTACAGGAATAATAAACACAGTGATGTCACAGTACAGGGATAATGCACACAGTGATGTCACAGTACAGGGGTAATACACACAGTGATGTCACAGTACAGGGATAATACACACAGTGATGTCACAGTACAGGGATAATACACACAGTGATGTCACAGTACAGGGATAATGCACACAGTGATGTCACAGTACAGGGATAATACACACAGTGATGTTACAGTACAGGGATAATAAACACAGTGATGTCACAGTACAGGAATAATAAACACAGTGATGTCACAGTACAGGGATAATGCACACAGTGATGTCACAGTACAGGGATAATACACAGTGATGTCACAGTACAGGGATAATACACACAGTGATGTCACAGTACAGGGATAATACACACAGTGTTTGTCACAGTACAGGGATAATACACACAGTGATGTCACAGTACAGGGATAATACACACAGTGATGTCACAGTACAGGGGTAATACACACAGTGATGTCACAGTACAGGGATAAAACACACAGTGATGTCACACTACAGGGGTAATACACACAGTGATGTCACAGTACAGGGATAATACACACAATGATGTCACAGTACAGGGGTAATACACACAGTGATGTCACAGTACAGGGGTAATACACACAGTGATGTCACAGTACAGGGATAATACACACAGTGATGTCACAGTACAGGGATAATACACACAGTGATGTCACAGTACAGGAATAATAAACACAGTGATGTCACAGTACAGGGATAATACACACAGTGATGTCACAGTACAGGGATAATACACACAGTGATGTCACACTACAGGGGTAATACACACAGTGATGTCACAGTACAGGGATAATACACACAGTGATGTTACAGTACAGGGATAATAAACACAGTGATGTCACAGTACAGGAATAATAAACACAGTGATGTCACAGTACAGGGATAATGCACACAGTGATGTCACAGTACAGGGATAATACACACAGTGATGTCACAGTACAGGGATAATAAACACAGTGATGTCACAGTACAGGAATAATAAACACAGTGATGTCACAGTACAGGGATAATGCACACAGTGATGTCACAGTACAGGGATAATACACACAGTGATGTTACAGTACAGGGATAATAAACACAGTGATGTCACAGTACAGGAATAATAAACACAGTGATGTCACAGTACAGGGATAATGCACACAGTGATGTCACAGTACAGGGATAATACACACAGTGATGTCACAGTACAGGGATAATACACACAGTGATGTCACAGTACAGGGATAATACACACAGTGTTTGTCACAGTACAGGGATAATACACACAGTGATGTCACAGTACAGGGATAATACACACAGTGATGTCACAGTACAGGGGTAATACACACAGTGATGTCACAGTACAGGGATAATACACACAGTGATGTCACAGTACAGGGATAATACACAGAGTGCAGGGATAATAAACACAGTGATGTCACAGTACAGGGATAATACACACAGTGATGTCACAGTACAGGAATAATAAACACAGTGATGTCACAGTACAGGGATAATACACACAGTGATGTCACAGTACAGGGGTAATACACACAGTGATGTCACAGTACAGGGATAAAACACACAGTGATGTCACACTACAGGGGTAATACACACAGTGATGTCACAGTACAGGGATAATACACACAATGATGTCACAGTACAGGGGTAATACACACAGTGATGTCACAGTACAGGGGTAATACACACAGTGATGTCACAGTACAGGGATAATACACACAGTGATGTCACAGTACAGGGATAATACACACAGTGATGTCACAGTACAGGAATAATAAACACAGTGATGTCACAGTACAGGGATAATACACACAGTGATGTCACAGTACAGGGATAATACACACAGTGATGTCACACTACAGGGGTAATACACACAGTGATGTCACAGTACAGGGGTAATACACACAGTGATGTCACAGTACAGGGATAATACACACAATGATGTCACAGTACAGGGGTAATACACACAGTGATGTCACAGTACAGGGGTAATACACACAGTGATGTCACAGTACAGGGATAATACACACAGTGATGTCACAGTACAGGGATAATACACACAGTGATGTCACAGTACAGGGATAATACACACAGTGATGTCACAGTACAGGGATAATACACACAGTGATGTCACAGTACAGGGAAAATACACACAGTGATGTCACAGTACAGGGATAATACACACAGTGATGTCACAGTACAGGGATAATACACACAGTGATGTCACAGTACAGGGATAATACACACAGTGATGTCACAGTACAGGGGTAATACACACAGTGATGTCACAGTACAGGGATAATACACACAGTGATGTCACAGTACAGGGATAATACACACAGTGATGTCACAGTACAGGGGTAATGCACACAGTGATGTCACAGTACAGGGGTAATACACACAGTGATGTCACAGTACAGGGATAATACACAGTGATGTCACAGTACAGGGATAATACACACAGTGATGTCACAGTACAGGGATAATACATACAGTGATGTCACAGTACAGGGATAATACACACAGTGATGTCACAGTACAGGGATAATACACACAGTGATGTCACAGTACAGGGATAATACACACAGTGATGTCACAGTACAGGGGTAATACACACAGTGATGTCACAGTACAGGGATAATACACACAGTGATGTCACAGTACAGGGGTAATACACACAGGGATGTCACAGTACAGGGATAATACACACAGTGATGTCACAGTACAGGGATAATGCACACAGTGATGTCACAGTACAGGGATAATACACACAGTGATGTCACAGTACAGGAATAATACACACAGTGATGTCACAGTACAGGAATAATAAACACAGTGATGTCACAGTACAGGGATAATGCACACAGTGATGTCACAGTACAGGGATAATACACACAGTGATGTTACAGTACAGGGGTAATACACACAGTGATGTCACAGTACAGGGATAATACACACAGTGATGTCACAGTACAGGGATAATAAACACAGTGATGTCACAGTACAGGAATAATAAACACAGTGATGTCACAGTACAGGGATAATGCACACAGTGATGTCACAGTACAGGGGTAATACACACAGTGATGTCACAGTACAGGAACATTTCTGTAACTCATAATTACTTTTTTGCAAATCTAATGCAGTGGACCTCCCATCTGAAATTTTTGCCGTAGGAGAAGCATGGGAAGTGAATATTGGACAGTACAAGAAATTGTAATAAATCTCCAACTTTTGGTAATTGGGGGGCTGCTCCTTTGGGCCCCCGTTACCTTATAAGTTTAGCGACATGACTGTGGATGGAAGCGGTTAACCTGCATCATCTCCTGCGAGCTCTGACACTCTTAGGAGCAATATTAAGAGGAAAAATGCTAAACTGGCAGGAATTCAAGTTATGACAGTGAATAAATTGGAAATATTTAAGTGTCAGTTTAGATTAAAAAGCTGTTTTTGGCAGGGGCTGCTCATAGGAGTCTGCGATAGTTCACAAGAATTACCTTTTAACAATTCACTTTGAAAAGTTGACTACTGCTCAGCGCCTAATGAAGGGAGATCATTTAACTCGGGTGCAGTTCAAATGCGGGCGATGTTCCTGCAAACGCTCCTGCTCCGAGCCGCCAGTCATTTGGCAGGATTAAAAAAAAAACAAAAAAATGTCCTCTCGTTAATTATAAGATCCTTTATTATAAAGCTGAGATCAAATTAGGACTTTTATTTTTTTTATCGTAGCATCCGCCTTATTAATACAAACATCCTCTGCCTCCTATTATACCGCTATAATGGACGGGTGACGGGATTCCAAAAAGTATCATAAAATTATACAAGATAAAGCAAGACATCTGCAATTAATAAGAAGTATCCAATCAGTCAGGATCAGTAATGTAATGTACGTACACAGTGACTGCACCAGCAGAATAGTGAGTGCAGCTCTGGAGTATAATATAGGATGTAACTAAGGATCAGTAATGTAATGTATGTACACAGTGACTGTACCAGCAGAATAGTGAGTGCAGCTCTGCAGGATAATACAGGAGGTAACTCAGGATCAGTACAGGATCAGTAATGTAATGTATGTACACAGTGACTGCACCAGCAGAATAGTGAGTGCAGCTCTGGAGTATAATACAGGAGGTAACTCAGGATCAGTAATGTAATGTATGTACACAGTGACTGCACCAGCAGAATAGTGAGTGCAGCCCTGGAGTATAATACAGGATGGAATCCTGAATCACTAATTTATGGATCTACAATTACCCAGATAATATCAGTCAATTTGACAACAATGAGAACTTTTGAGAATGTCCTTCTGATTTATTTCAAGCCATGCCACTGCTAAATAAAGAAGCCGCAAAATTGTAGTAAAAATGTCTCTCACGTCATTAATTACCATCAATCAGTCATTAGTTGTTATCTCCGGTGCAGACACCTATGTCATAAATATAAGATGTATATGTGTCTCGTATTCGTACCATGTATCGTTGGCTTTTATTTAGCTTGTTATGCAGCCCATCATCTCCATGTCCCAAAACTGTCACTAGATTATTTCTCTAATTAAGGCGTCATAAGTCTTTGGAAATCTTTCCTGGTATCGCCGAAAATAGAGAGGAGCGGACTGATGTCACCAAGCATCATCTCACCCGGGGTCCCAGGATGGATGGATAGAGGGATAGATAGAGGGATAGATAGATAGAGGGATAGATAGATAGATAGAGGGATAGATAGATAGATAGATAGAGGGATAGATAGATAGAGGGATAGATAGATAGAGGGATAGATAAATAGAGGGATAGATAGATAGAGGGATAGATAGATAGATAGATAGATAGATAGATAGAGGGATAGATAGATAGATAGATAGATAGAGGGATAGATAGATAGATAGATAGAGGGATAGATAAATAGAGGGATAGATAGATAGAGGGATAGATAGAGGGATAGATAGATAGAGGGATAGATAGATAGATAGATAGAGGGATAGATAGAGGGATAGATAGAGGGATAGATAGATAGAGGGATAGATAGAGGGATAGATAGAGGGATAGATAGATAGAGGGATAGATAGAGGGATAGATAGATAGAGGGATAGATAGATAGATAGAGGGATAGATAGATAGATAGATAGATAGATAGATAGTGGGATAGATAGATAGATAGAGGGATAGATAGAGGGATAGATAGAGGGATAGATAGAGGGATAGATAGATAGATAGAGGGATAGATAGATAGATATAGATAGATAGATAGATAGATAGATAGAGGGATAGATAGATAGATAGAGGGATAGATAGAGGGATAGATAGAGGGATAGATAGAGGGATAGATAGAGGGATAGATAGATAGAGGGATAGATAGAGGGATAGATAGAGGGATAGATAGATAGAGGGATAGATAGATAGATAGATAGATAGATAGATAGAGAGATAGATAGATAGATAGATAGATAGATAGATAGAGGGATAGATAGAGGGATAGATAAATAGAGGGATAGATAGATAGATAGATAGATAGATAGATAGATAGAGGGATAGATAGATAGAGGGATAGATAGATAGATAGATAGATAGATAGATAGATAGATAGATAGATAGATATAGATAGATAGAGGGATGGATAGATAGATAGAGATAGATAGACAGAGATAGATAGAGATAGATAGAGATAGATAGATAGATAGATAGATAGATAGAGGGATGGATAGATAGATAGATATAGATAGATAGATAGATAGAGGGATGGATAGATAGATAGAGGGATAGATAGATAGATAGATAGATAGAGGGATAGATAGAGGGATAGATAGATAGACAGATAGATAGATAGAGGGATAGATAGATAGATAGATAGAGGGATAGATAGATATAGATAGATAGATAGATAGATAGATAGATAGAGGGATAGATAGATAGATAGATAGATAGAGGGATAGATAGAGGGATAGATAGAGGGATAGATAGAGGGATAGATAGAGGGATAGATAGAGGGATAGATAGATAGAGGGATAGATAGAGGGATAGATAGATAGATAGAGGGATAGATAGATAGATAGATAGATAGATAGAGGGATAGATAGAGGGATAGATAGAGGGATAGATAGATAGAGGGATAGATAGATAGATAGATAGATAGATAGAGGGATAGATAGAGGGATAGATAGAGGGATAGATAGATAGATAGAGGGATAGATAGATAGATAGAGGGATAGATAGATAGATAGATAGATAGATAGATAGATAGATAGATAGATAGATAGATAGAGGGATAGATAGAGGGATAGATAGATAGATAGAGGGATAGATAGATAGATAGATAGATAGATAGATAGATAGATAGATAGAGGGATAGATAGAGGGATAGATAGAGGGATAGATAGAGGGATAGATAGATAGAGGGATAGATAGAGGGATAGATAGATAGATAGAGGGATAGATAGATAGATAGATAGATAGATAGATAGATAGATAGAGGGATAGATAGAGGGATAGATAGAGGGATAGATAGAGGGATAGATAGATAGAGGGATAGATAGATAGATAGAGGGATAGATAGATAGAGGGATAGATAGATAGATAGAGGGATAGATAGAGGGATAGATAGATAGATAGATAGATAGAGGGATAGATAGAGGGATAGATAGAGGGATAGATAGAGGGATAGATAGATAGATAGATAGATAGAAATAGTAAAGCACAGATACTGTAATGATGCAGAATGTATAATGTAACATTGTATACCTTTGCATTATTTGCTGTATACCTTTATACATGGCGGCGGCCGCTGCACAGAGGTGAGGAGGGAAGATGAAGCTGTGATTGTCAGACACAGATACGTTTAGTCATTACTGTCCGACCCTGATGAGCGCTGACAGTGATGGCCCCCAACACCAGGCAGGAGTGCGGTGTGCCCGCCCAGCGCCCCCGCACCGCGCACCACCTATAATACCTGCCTGCCTTTTATAATTAATCACATTATCCCTAAGTTTAACATTGCCTGAAGGGCAAAAAAACATTTTCAATCGCAGAATCCTCCCATGTCTCCCAGTCTGGAGAACGGCAGCCGTAATTGCTGAGATGCAGCCACAAGAAAGGCCGGGACGGCCATAATCACCGTATACTGGGCACCGCTACGGAATTAAAGGGAAAGGGACTCTGGGAACTGGGAATATCAAATCTCAGCTTATCATAGGGGCAATATTACAGAATACTGGGTGTATTGTGCAGGCGGAGGACAATAGAGGGATAGATGGATAGATAGATAGATAGATAGATAGATAGATAGAGGGATAGATAGATAGATAAATAGATAGATAGATAGATAGATAGATAAAGGGATAGATAGATAGAGGGATAGATAGATAGATAGATAGATAGATAGATAGATAGATAGATAGATAGATAGATAGATAGATAGATAGATAGATAGATAGATAGAGGGATAGATAGATAGATAAAGGGATAGATAGATAGAGGGATAGATAGATAGAGGGATAGATAGATAGAGGGATAGATAGATAGATAGATAGATAGATAGATAGATAGATAGATAGATAGAGGGATAGATAGATAGATAGATAGATAGATAGATAGATAGATAGATAGATAGAGGGATAGATAGATAGATAGATAGATAGATAGATAAATAGATAGATAGATAGAGGGATATATAGATAGATAGATAGATAGATAGATAGATAGAGGGATAGATAGATAGATAGATAGATAGAGGGATAGATAGATAGATAGATAGATAGATAGATAGAGGGATAGATAGATAGAGGGATAGGGAAATAGATAACACTCTCCCCTCTGATAGTCCATAGGACCATTATTAAATAAGCCACTTGTACAGTACCACAATTCAGATTTAGGTCAGAAAAAAGCAGGGTGGGTAGAAAAAATAAAACTTAACTTTTAATAAATATTCCTTAAAAGGAAGTAACTGATCCTCACTTCAATAAAAGTTATCCATAAAAGTGCCACATACCACAAATCCCCTTTAGCATGTCTCAGGGGCTCCATTGGCCGGTAACCCAGCACTCATACAGGATAACAATAGGTGTAGTTGTCGCGGGCGGAGGAGGGGACGCTGCGCTCTCCCACTGCTCGAGTCCGGCTGCTGCTGCTCGGTGGTGGCTCGAGCGGTGGGCCGGATCCCGGGGACTCGAGCGGCGCTCCTCACCCGTGAGTGAAAAGGGTGGGGATTGGATTGTGGGGATTTGGTTATGGTCCGTGACGCCACCCACGGTTGTGGTGAGTTTGGTGACACCATCGCTGCTCTGGACGGGGATCCCGGGAGCGATGACAGGGAGCAGCCTGGATGTTATTTCTCCCCTCCGTGGGTAGGGGGTTGGTTGTCCCGGGGCCCGGTGATGGGATAGGGATGGATGGCAGGCGGGTTGCGGGGCCTGGCGAGGTGCAGGGTCGCGGGGGCAGCGCTGTGCCGCACGGCACGGTGATACTCACTCAGCCAATGATGAGGACACAGTTCTCGGTAAAACACACGGCAGGATGGATGGGTCCCACAGACGGCTGCGGTGTTTCTCCTCCCGGCAGGTTGATGGTGACTGCCTTTCCCTGCACCTGTGTAGTGTAACGGTTCCAATGGGTTCACACCGGTAACCCGCTCCCCAGCTTGGATGGGTGCTGAAGGAGCCCCTTTTGCCCGCAGGCTCTGGCCCTGGGAACTTTAGCCTTGGCGGTGACTGTGTTTCCCTCTCTCGGTTGGACGGTTGCCTTCTGTCGGGACTTGGTTGCTGGGAAACCCAGGAGGTTCCCTTCGCTAACGGATTTGGCAAATTCACAGCGACTCCTAGCCTTGCCGGGGTCCGTAAGCCCCTGCCGGATGGTGCTGGCTTCTCTTTGCGTACCGGTCCGGTACCGCCGGGCCACCGCCCGTCCACGGTCCTTACGGCTAGCTCCAATAGGCCACTCCTGCAGACGGTCACCACCGTCTGCCAACCTTGCTGATCTGTTGTCACGCTCCCGATACCTCAGCACCGCTCCTTACCCACTGACCCGGTTGCACCATCCCAGCACCGCTCCGTGACCACTGATCCTGTCCACGTGTCCACCAGTCATGGCTACCACCCCCGCTCGTGCTCTCCTGTGTTCTGTTCCTGGTCTCAGGAGTCTGACTCTGACTAGTGCCTCTGTATAGGACTAGGCCGCGCCCATTCTCCTGGTCTTATAGGCCCCGCACACCTGAAGCAGGAAATGACATAGGGCTGTGCTGGGTATGTAAGACTTGCCTTTCCATGTGGGTGGGGCCTGATCAACGTGTCTTGAAGCCTTGTCTTTTGAGCTAGGTCCTCAGGTCCCCTTGTACCATGTCCTGTTACCTGTACCAGCATTCTGTTCGGTCTTAAAGAACTCCGTGACCCTGGTGACCTGGTTATACCTGTCCCTGCCTCGCCAGTGCTCCGGCTGCCGTGTACCCTGCCCTCCAGTGGGGTGCATGGTCCAGTGGATCCACCTCCTGGGCCTACCAGTCCTCCCTGCCCTGACAGATTGATCAGGCCATGGATTCCGCCGGAGCACAGACGTCTGAACTGGCTGAACTGCGCCAGGAACTGGTGCGACAGAGAGAAACCTTAACCCGTATATTGAATTTCCTGACGTCTGTGGACAGCCGCTTGTATACGTTACAGACTGCCGCCTCGACCTCATCTACACAGCGTACAGCGACTATGTCCGAACCCGTTGTCTCCTCGGCCTCGCATCTCCGCCTCGCTGCACCGCCTCGCTATGCGGGAGATCCCAGGACCTGCAGAGGCTTCTTGAACCAGTGCTCTCTGCATTTCCAGCTGCTCCCGCACCTGTTTGTTTCGGACCAAGCAAAAGTGGCATTTCTAATGTCACACCTAGAAGGCGAAGCTCTGGCCTGGATAAATCCGTTGTGGGAGAATGAGGATCCGGTAACGACCGACATCCGGGAATTCCTTCAGGCTTTTCGAAGTACCTTTGATGAACCGGGACGCACTACCGCGGTTACCTCCTCGCTCCTCCGGCTACGCCAAGGAACCTTGACGGTGGGCCAGTACGCCATCCAGTTCCGCACGCTTGCCTCTGAGCTAGCCTGGAACAACGAGGCATTGACTGCCGCCTTCTCGGAGGGGCTCTCCGGTCGCATCAAGGACGAATTAGCCGGTCGTGATGTTCCCCGTACCTTGGATGCTTTGGTATCACTAGCTACCCGGATTGATCTCCGTTTTCAAGAGCGAACCAAGGAAGTATCCCGGGAGAAACGACCAATCCGTCACATCTCCCTTCCGCAGAGGTCTACCGTTCCCCCGCCATTGCCGTCCTGCGATTCCGCTTCCTAACCCATGCAAATCGACCGACTGAGCCAAGCTGAACAACGCTGAGCAGAGCGACTTGCCCGGGGCCTGTGTTTATATTGTGGAAGCGGTACACATCTGCTTCGTTCTTGCCCGGAGAGACCAGGTAGACCCCAAGTCCAAGGGATGGTGGGAACCGCCACCCTTGGTACCGGAATCCCTTCAGTCCCGGTTACACAGACTGTCCAGGTCACGACCGAGAAGACCCAGTTCACGGCAGAGGCTCACATTGATTCGGGAGCAGCGGGTAATTTCATTCTACAAGCTACAGTGGACCGTTATCGAATACCGGTCATCCCGCATGCTAAACCCCTTTGGTTCGCCTCCGTGGACGGAAAACCGCTATACGAACCTGTCCTATACACCACCGAACCCGTGAGACTCTGTGTTGGTGCCCTGCACACTGAGACTATTGCTTTGTACGTCATCCCGAGAATGACTCCGGCTCTCCTGCTGGGTCTGCCCTGGCTACAACTCCATGACCCTGACATCAGTTGGCGCTCTGGCGCAATCACTCGTTGGAGTCCGTTGTGCCAGGATACCTGTCTTCAGCCTGTTCCTCGGTCCCTGTTACCTGGGCCTGTCATGTCGCAACAGGAGGAAGAAGTGACGACGCAGTCCAGCGCCGTACTGCAACTCCTGTCTCTTGTACCTGTGGTGCCACCGGAACCAGAAGAGGAGACGACGCAGTCCAGCTTCGTACCACAACTCCTGTTGCATGAGTCCTTGGTACCACCGGGTCCTGAAGTAGAAACGACGCAGTCTAGCGTCGTCCCACCGTCCCTGGCTATTGAGAATTTGATGTCACCGGCTACTGAGGATGAGACACCGTCCTGTACCCGGTCCGAGACGCCCGATCCGATCGTCTACGACCCCAGTCCTGCTTCTGTTTGTCCCCCGCTTCTGGTTGCCCCCGTTGCCACTGCTGGTAGATCCTCGGCTAAGCGTCATGCGGCCAAGAAGGCGGTACGGGGTCAGCGGTCCTTCCCCGCCTTTGCGTTGGGTCCTAGTCCGGTGACTCGATCCGGGGTGCCCCTGGGGTACTGTGCACGGAGGGGGGGGCTTAGAGGGGGGGTACTGTCACGCTCCCGATACCTCAGCACCGCTCCTTACCCACTGACCCGGTCACACCATCCCAGCACCGCTCCGTGACCACTGATCCTGTCCACGTGTCCACCGGTCATGGCTACTGCCCCCGCTCGTGCTCTCCTGTGTTCTGTTCCTGGTCTCAGGAGTCTGACTCTGACTAGTGCCTCTGTATAGGACCAGGCCGCGCCCATTCTCCTGGTCTTATAGGCCCCGCACACATGAAGCAGAAAATGACATAGGGCTGTGCTGGGTATATAAGACTTGCCTTTCCATGTGGGCGGGGCCTGATCAACATGTCTTGAAGCCCTGTCTTTTGAGCTAGGTCCTCAGGTCCCCTTGTACCGTGTCCTGTTACCTGTACCAGCATTCTGTTCCGTCTTAAAGAACTCCGTGACCCTGGTGACCTGGTTATACCTGTCCCTGCCTCGCCAGTGCTCCGGCTGCCGTGTACCCTGCCCTCCGGTGGGGTGCATGGTCCAGTGGATCCACCTCCTGGGCCTACCAGTCCTCCCTGCCCTGACATCTGTCCTGGCCACACACCCGGACCAACTTCAGGCTGCTTAACTGCCGCTTCCCTCCTTCCACTTTCACTTCCAAAACTCGTCTCTCTCCACTCCTCAACTCATCTCAACTGCCTGCTTTTCCCGCCTCCAGGACTGTGAACTCCTCAGTGGGCGGGGCCAACCACCTGGCCCACCGCCTGGTGTGGACATCAGCCCCTGGAGGAAGGCAACAAGGGTTTTTGTCTGACTTTGGTGTGCCTGACCAGGAGTGTGGGGTGTGTAGGTGTTGTTACCTGTGGCCCCTGGCTTGTCCAGGGCAGCACATTCCCCCTTAGTAAAATGCAGACCGTCCGCGGGCTGCCCGTCCATCACCGGTTTTATTTTCACAAACTGGAAAAGATAAACGGTAAAACAGGTTACAATTATAATAACATCTTCCCACAACGGGAGGTACTTCACTTGAACGTTACTAAACGGTATTGGCTTCCGCTCTCTCCCACCCAAGCAACCTGGCCCTGATGCTGCCCCTAAGCAAACAGGCAGTACCCCTTGACCCCAGTCCAGCACAAGCTACCCGAGCGGGTTCTGTCCTTTTCAGGGGACCCACGTCCATGGGGAACCCCTGAAACCCCCGGAGGATCGCCACCGGTTGCGGTAGTGGCGGGCCTGGGCCATCACTTCCCTCCAGGCCCATCCTCCAAATCAGCCTCTCTGGAGGCGGTAACGGTAAAGCCTTAAAACATATTTTTATTTACAAACCACAAGTTCGTGGTTGCCCTGCTAGTTCTCGGGCTTGTCCGTAGTAGTTTCTACGCATTTGGTAAAGGGGTCCCAACGAGGACCAGTTGCCGGCAACGACCGGTGCAAATCAAGGCTTCAATCAGGTGACATCTCAGTTAATTCGTTCTTATCATTCATTTTCAACTTTTAAAACGGTACTTTCAACACATACAGACACAATTTCCCCCTTTAAAGAGTAGTTTCCCTGTACCTAAGTGGGGGTCTACCTAGGTTAGGACGAGTGGGCCTCCGGGGTCCAGTGTCAGTGGGGACAGGCAGTGGGGCAGAGGGAACAATTAGTTCCTCTTCCCTGCTATCGTGTGGGGCAGGCGGAGGCATAGGGGAGCTGGGTACAGGTTCATCCCTGGCCACTGGCTCATGGTCGACCACTTCCATCACTTCCTCATCCACGGGTTGTGGGAACAGTATCACTGGAAGAATCACCGCGCCATTCTGTGTAGTCCAGTCTGCTGGGAAGTCACCCATCATGGTGTGGATTACCTCTTTTGCCTTCTCCGCCGGTCTAGGAACCGGAGCTTCAGCCGCTGCCCTCAATGCTGGTGGGCACCTCTTTAGATGGTCCCGGGAAACCGTGGCCAAAGTGCCCCCTTGGTCACGACTGATCTGGTAGGCCTTCCCATCTTCCCATCCTGTGGGCTGTATGACATATGGGGTCTGCTCCCATTGATCATCCAGCTTGTGGGTCCTCCTCTTTCGCTTCAGCACTACATCTCCAGGCTGGAAAGGGCCAGTAGACGCCTTCTGGTTGAAGCGCTGCTCCTGCTGTTCCCGACTCCGACTCAAGTTCTTCTCAACATACTCCTGAATTTGTCGATACTGCACCCTCCGCCGAGTGTCCCATTCAGCTGTCGAAGGGAGTGCTTCTGGGGCTTCCAATCCCATGTCCAGATCCACCGGTAGCCGGCCGGGGTGAGCCTTCATCAGGTATGCTGGGGTGCATTTCGTTGAGCTGGAAGGGATATTGTTGTACATATCGACCAAGTCAGGTAGCTTCTCCGGCCACAGGTTCCGCTCTTCAAGCGGCAACGTCTTGAGGAGGCCCAGGACCAGGTGGTTCATCTTTTCACACATGCCATTGGTTTGGGCATGGTAAGGCGTGGTCCGGATTTTCTTGCAGCCGTACAACTGACAAAATTCATGGAATACTTCCGCTTCAAAGGCCGGGCCTTGGTCAGTAAGCACCTTCTCAGGGTATCCATGTGGTCAACAGAAGTAAGCCTGGAACACTCTAGCGGCGGTACGGCCAGTTAGGTCTTTGACTGGGACAACCACCATGAACCTTGAATAGTGGTCTACAATGGTTAGAGCGTAGGTGTACCCACTTCGGCTGGGGGTGAGCTTTACATGGTCTAGGACAACCAGCTCCAGCGGTTGATGTGTAACGATCGGGTGTAGGGGCGCCTTCTGGCTGGCCTCGTCCTTCCTTCTCAGCGCGCAAGGGCCACACTCCCGGCACCAGGCCTCTACAGATTCCCGCATTCCACTCCAATAGAACCGCTCTCTCAACAGCATCTCTAGTTTCTTCCATTCGAAGTGTCCAGCACCATCATGGTATGCTTGCAGGACGGTGGGCACGTTAGCTTGGGGAATCACCAACTGGCGGATCTTCTCATGGGTCTTCGGGTTAATCAGCTGATGGTACAACTTCCCCTGGTGTAGATACAGTTGGGTCCGTTCTCGCCACAGGCGTTGGGCTTCAACTTCGGCGGCAGGGTCTATTCCAGCAGCGCCTTGTTCCACCAAGATCTTGACTAGGCGGACAGCGGGTGCCTGGTCCTGAGCTTCTTGCCACTCCTGGCTGGGCAGCGGGTCCAGGTTTACCCGTTGTTGATGGACATGCACCTTCTCAGTCGGTGGCTGATGAAATGCGGGCAACTCAATCTCTTCGAGGTCGTCATCCTCGGGCCCTTCTTCCAACAGGTGGGGCATCCGAGAGAGTGCATCGGCATTAACGTTAGCACGGCCGGCCCTGTACTTGATGGTGAAATCATAGTTGGCTAGCCTAGCCACCCACCGCTGTTTCAACGCGCCCAGCTTGGCTGTGTCCAGGTGGGTCAGCGGGTTATTAGCCGTGAAAGCGGTAAACTTAGCCGCTGCCAGGTAATGGCGGAACCGCTCGGTGATAGCCCACACCAGTGCCAGAAGTTCAAGCTTGAAAGAGCTGTAGTTCTCAGGGTTCCTCTCAGTCGGTCGAAGCCTTCGGCTAGCATAAGCAATCACTTTTTCTTTTCCGTCCTGGACCTCGGATAGGACTGCCCCCAAGCCTACATTACTGGCATCGGTGTAGAGGAAGAAAGGGTGGTTGTAATCAGGGTATGCTAGGATTTCTTCTCCGGTCAGGGCCGCTCTCAGCTGACGGAAGGATTCCTCATGCCTTTCTTCCCACACCAATGGGGCTCCTAGGGGTCTACCACCTTTGGTCTGTCCCACGAGGAGGTCTTGCATGGGGGCAGCCATCTTCGTGTACCCCTTGATGAAGCGACGGTAATACCCCACTAGGCCTAGGAACTGCCTCACCTCTCTCACCGTGGTCGGCCTCGGCCAGTCCTGGATGGCGGAGATTTTCTCAGGGTCAGGGGCGACACCCTCTGCACTGACCACATGCCCTAGGTACTGCACTCTGGGTTTCAGCAGATGACACTTTGAGGGCTTCAACTTCATCCCATATTTGGCAAGGGACGCGAACACCTCGGCTAGGTGCTCCAGGTGGGCTTCATATGTCTCTGAGTACACAATCACATCATCCAGGTACAGCAGGACGGTCTCAAAATTTAGATGCCCCAGACAGCAATCCATCAGCCGTTGGAAGGTTCCAGGGGCATTGCACAGCCTGAACGGCATGCTATTAAATTCTCAGAGTCCCATAGGGATGGCAAATGCAGTCTTCTCTCAGTCTTCTGGCGCCACAGCCACCTGCCAGTACCCGCTGGTGAGGTCAAGGGTGGAAAAATAGTTAGCGGTTCTCAGCGCAGCCAGAGATTCCTCAATGCGGGGCAGAGGATAAGCTTCCTTATGCGTTATCTGGTTAATTTTTCGGTAATCCACACACATCCGCATGGTGCCATCCTTATTCTTAACCAGTACCAAAGGGGCGGCCCAGGGACTACAGCTGTCCCTAATAACCCCTGCCTCCTTCATGTTCCTCAACATGTCCTTGGCACATTGGTAGTGTGCAGGGGGAATAGGCCTGTACCTCTCTTTGATAGGGGGGTGCTCACCGGTGGGGATATGGTGTTGGACCCCTTTAATCTGCCCAAAGTCTAGGGGATGTTTGCTAAAAACTCGCTCATACTCCCGTACCACCCGGTATACCCCTTCTTTGTGATGTGTAGGGGTATCGTCAGTGCCTACATGTAGCTGTCGGCACCACTCGTCTAACTCCCCTGAGGATGGGTGAGTGCTGGCAGTAGGTGGTGAGGTTGGGGGAATGGCCTCGCGGATGGTGTGGGGATCCAGAGTGAACAACTGGGCAAGGGTAGCGTACCCGGGAAGCCTGACTTCTTCCTCCCCGCAGTTCAGCACCCTTACGGGCACTCTCCCCTTCTTTACATCTACCACCCCTCGGGCGGCCATTACTGTGGGCCAGTGTTCAGAGGGCATGGGCTCTATCATGGCGGGGTAGTAACGCCCCTGGGGCCCTACCGCTGCCCTACACCAAATCATCATCTCGCTCCTGGGAGGCACAATCAAAGGGGCAACATCCATCACTCTCACCCCACAAATCTCTCCTCCTGTCGAGTTCACATGTTGGCGGTACATCAGGGCTCGGATCTCACGCTGCACAGCTGTCGGCTCCCCGCCGCCGTAGCGGCCAGCTGCTGCAGTAGGGTCAGCACGTCACTCATACAGTGCTCCATCACGTTGGCCCCTAGCACTACCTTCGGGTTATGATCACTGGGTTCATTCATTATCACAATCATACCCTGGTGTTGCAGTTCAGCTCGTCCCACAGTCATGGCCACTTGCTTGTACCCCACTTGGGTCAATGGGAGTCCATCAGCAGCAATCAGTGTTATACTGGCATCTGGGGGAGCCAGTTCGTCTGTTCCCTAATACCGTTGATACAGTGTGTATGGTATAGTGGTTACCTGTGATCCAGTGTCCAGGAGAGCCATCACCGGTATGCCGTCCACAGTCACGGGGATGATGGGCCGGGCTCCGATGTACCGGTCCCGCCAGTCAGGGGGGCCATGGGGTTCTACTCCTGAGGATTGGCCCGTGGCCCCAGGGGTTGCTCGTTTAACGGACACCGTCGGGAGTAGTGGCCGGGTTTGCTGCACCTGTAACAGATTGGGGGTCCATACCGTGAGTCAATGACCCTTCTCCGCTGCATCCAGGGGACGTCCTCAGGGCTGTCGGCGAACTGCATCTTCACCGGGGCCTGGGATCTGGTCGGAGGCTGGAGTGCGGCGAGGATCTTAGCGAGGTCCCCATCCATGCGGCGAACTCGAGCAGCGAGTTCTTCCATCGTTCCGCTTGGGGCTGCAGGTGCTGGAGGTGTTGGTGGGGTAGGGGCCACCACGACGGGAGCAGTCTTAACCGGCCACGGGTCTGGCTCAGGGGCTTCAGATGCGGGGGGTTGCAGAGCTTTGATGGCCCGTTCCTTTAATACGGCAAAGTCCACATCAGGGTGTTCTAGGGCCCACAGCCGAAGTTGTTTGAGGTCCTCTGAGGACCTCATCCCCTGCACAAACTGCTCACTTAACATTTTGTTACTGTCCGCACTGTTGATGGTGTCCACCCGCTTCAGTGTGCGGCGTGCAGTTTGCAGGCGCAAGGCATAGTCCCGAATGCTATCTGCGGGCCGTTGCCGGCATTGATAGAACTGCATCCGCAACTCTGCCTCGGTACGGGTCTCAAAGGCAGTCTGCAGCTTCTCAAAGATGGTGGCTACAGAGGACCGGTCCCCCTCGGCCCAGGTCTCCGCCTCTTGCTCAGCCGCGCCGGTTAGCTGCCCCAGCACTAGTGCTGCACGTTGCTTATCAGTCAGGGGGTACAGTTCTAGTAACGGACTAAGTTTTTTCCGGAAAACCTGAAAGGCATCAGGTGTCCCATCGTACTGCGGTAGCCAGGCAGCTCCGGGCACATAGGGCAAAGAGAACGGCATCACCTAAGCGAGAGCTGGGGCCGTGGCACCCCCCGCCAGCGCGGCCGAGACCTGGGCAGGCCCATTCCCATCTACGAGTGCTCCCACGACTGCATCTGCTGCTCCTCCAGCGGCTCCGTCGGGCGCAGACATCTTGTTTCCGTCCCCCTTAGTCTCTTTCCGGCTCCTCCTCTACAGGGGTGGGGTTTGGGCTTTCGCGCCTCCACTGCTCGAGGAGACGCTCGAGCGGGAACTTTTCGCGCCCAAAATGGCGGCTTCTGCAAATTTTCGGCCGGACACCTCCGGCGCTAACAAGGCGCACCTCTACCAGACGGCAGAGCGGTAAGATCCTGTTCGTGACGCCAAGTTGTCGCGGGCGGAGGAGGGGATGCTGCGCTCTCCCACTGCTCGGGTCCGGCCGCTGCTGCGGCTGCTGCTGCTCGGTGGTGGCTCGAGCGGTGGGCCGGATCCCGGGGACTCGAGCGGCGCTCCTCGCCCGTGAGTGAAAAGGGTGGGGATTGGATTGTGGGGATTTGGTTATTGTCCGTGACGCCACCCACGGTTGTGGTGATATTGGTGACACCACCGCTGCTCTGGACGGGGATCCCAGGAGCGATGACAGGGAGCAGCCTGGATGTTATTTCTCCCCTCCGTGGGTAGGGGGTTGGTTGTCCCGGGGCCCGGTGATGGGGTAGGGATGGATGGCAGGCGGGTTACGGAGCCTGGTGAGGTGTAGGGTCGCGGGGGCAGCGCTGTGCCGCACGGCACGGTGGTACTCACTCAGCCAATGATGAGGACACAGTTCTCGGTAAAACACACGGCTGGACGGACGGGTCCCACAGACGGCTGCGGTGTTTCTCCTCCCGGCAGGTTGATGGTGACTGCCTTTCCCTGCACCTGTGTTGTGTAACGGTTCCAATGGGTTCCCACCGGTAACCCGCTCCCCAGCTTGGATTGGTGCTGAACGAGCCCCTTTTGCGCGCAGGCTCTGGCCCTGGGAACTTTAGCCTTGGCGGTGACTGTGTTTTCCTCTCTCGGTTGGACGGTTGCCTTCTGTCGGGACTTGGTTGCTGGGAAACCCAGGAGGTTCCCTTCGCTAACGGATTTGGCAAATTCACGGCGACTCCTAGCCTTGCCGGGGTCCGTAAGCCCCTGCCGGATGGTGCTGGCTTCTCTTTGCGTACCGGTCCGGTACCGCCGGGCCACCGCCCGTCCATGGTCCTTACGGTTAGCTCCAATAGGCCACTCCTGCAGACGGTCACCACCGTCTGCCAACCTTGCTGATCTGTCCGGGTCACACACCCGGACCAACTTCAGGCTGCTTAACTGCCGCTTCCCTCCTTCCACTTTTACTTCCAAAACTTGTCTCTCTCCACTCCTCAACTCATCTCAACTGCCTGCTTTTCCCGCCTCCAGGACTGTGAACTCCTCGGTGGGCGGGGCCAACCGCCTGGCCCACACCCTGGTGTGGACATCAGCCCCTGGAGGAAGGCAACAAGGGTTTTTGTCTGACTTTGGTGTGCCTCACCAGGAGTGTGGGGTGTGTAGGTGTTGTTACCTGTGGCCCCTGGCTTGTCCAGGGCGCCACATACTGAACAGTGCAGTCTGCACATGAAGAGGACACACACCCTAGACTTGAACTTAGTGTACCACAATAGACGTTCAATGATCTCAAAAGGAGAATGGAACGGTCTCACCCGTCATGGTGTGATCCTTCCACATCCACTGAGATTTACATTCATCCTGGGCGTCCCATTGGTCCCTATTCCGCTGGATCCACGGTCCCCTTCAAATGAAATCCTTATGTCCCTGTTACCCAGGGAGAATGCAGACTGCATTGTTCAGTACACCTATTGTTATCCTGTATGAGTGCTGGGTTACCGGCCAATTCAGCCACTGAGACATGCTAAAGGGGATTTATGGTGTGTGGCACTTTTATGGATAACTTTTATGGAAGTGAGGATCCATTACTTCCTTTTAAGGAATATTTATTAAAAGTTAAGTTTTATTTTTGGTACCCATCCTGCTTGTTTCTAGTCTATAGGACCATCCACGTGTCCGTGACTTTTCGTGGACTGAGTGGCCTGCGGAATGTCACACAGACATGGCCGCCTTTGATCTGACGGTTGGATCAAAATCAGCAACGCAAATCTATGGGACCATGAAAAAAAGAAGGGAATTTTGTTACTTACCGTAAATTCCTTTTCTTCTAGCTCTTATTGGGAGACCCAGACGATTGGGGTATAGCTACTGCCCTCTGGAGGCCACACAAAGCACTACATTAAAAGTGCAAGGCCCCTCCCCCTCTGGCTATACCCCCCCGTGGTATCACGGGTTCTCCAGTTTTAGTGCCAAAGCAAGAAGGAGGAAGCCAATAACTGGTTTAAACAAATTAACTCCGAATAACATCGGAGAACTGAAAAACCGTTCAACATGAACAACATGTGTACCCGCAAACAACAAAAAAACATCCCGAAGGACAACAGGGCGGGTGCTGGGTCTCCCAATAAGAGCTAGAAGAAAAGGAATTTACGGTAAGTAACAAAATTCCCTTCTTCTTCAGCGCTCTATTGGGAGACCCAGACGATTGGGACGTCCAAAAGCTGTCCCTGGGTGGGTAAATAAATACCTCATGTTAGAGCTGCAAAACAGCCCTCCCCAACGGGGGTGTCACTGCCGCCTGCAGGACTCTTCTACCTAAGCTGGCATCCGCCGAAGCATAGGTATGCACCTGATAATGCTTGGTGAAAGTGTGCAGACTGGACCAGGTAGCTGCCTGGCACACCTGTTGAGCCGAAGCCTGGTGACGTAATGCCCAGGACGCACCCACGGCTCTGGTGGAGTGGGCTTTTAGCCCCGAAGGAACCGGAAGCCCCGCAGAACGGTAGGCCTCTAGAATTGGTTCTTTGATCCATCGAGCCAGGGTGGCTTTAGAAGCCTGCAACCCCTTGCGCGGACCAGCGACAAGGACGAAAAGTGCATCGGCACGGCGTATGGGCGCCGTGCGGGAAATGTAGATTCTGAGTGCTCTCACCAGATCTAGCAAACGTAAGGCCTTTTCATACCGGTGAACCGGATGAGGGCAAAAAGAAGGCAAGGAAATATCCTGATTAAGATGAAAAGAGGATACGACCTTAGGGAGAAACTCCGGAATGGGGCGCAGCACAACCTTGTCCTGGTGGAACACCAGGAAGGGAGCCTTAGATGACAGAGCTGCCAGCTCAGACACTCGCCGAAGCGATGTGATTGCAACAAGAAACGCCACTTTCTGCGACAGCCGAGAAAAGGAAACTTCCTTCAGAGGCTCGAAGGGCGGCTTCTGGAGAGCAACTAGTACCCTGTTCAGATCCCATGGATCTAACGGTCGCTTGTACGGGGGCACAATATGACAGACCCCCTGCAGGAACGTGCGCACCTTAGGAAGACGTGCTAGACGCTTCTGAAAAAACACGGATAGTGCCGAAACTTGCCCTTTAAGGGAACTGAGCGACAAGCCCTTTTCTAACCCCGATTGCAGGAAGGAAAGAAACTTGGGCAATGCAAATGGCCAGGGAGACACTCCCTGAGCAGAGCACCAGGACAAGAAAATCTTCCACGTTCTGTGGTAGATCTTAGCCGAATTCGACTTTCTAGCTTGTCTCATTGTGGCAATGACTCCCTGAGATAATCCAGCAGATGCTAGGATCCAGGACTCAATAGCCACACAGTCAGGTTCAGGGCCGCAGAATTCTGATGGAAAAACGGCCCTTGGGACAGTAAGTCTGGTCGGTCTGGCAGTGACCACGGTCGACCGATCGTGAGATGCCACAGATCCGGATACCACGACCTCCTCGGCCAGTCTGGAGCGACGAGTATGACGCGGCTGCACTCGGATCTGATCTTGCGTAGCACTCTGGGCAAGAGCGCCAGAGGCGGAAACACGTATGGGAGCTGAAACTGCGACCAATCTTGAACCAAGGCGTCTGCCGCCAGAGCTCTTTGATCGCGCGACCTCGCCATGAATGCCGGGACCTTGTTGTTGTGCCGGGATGCCATTAGGTCGACGTCCGGCACTCCCCAGCGGCGACAGATTTCCTGAAACACGTCCGGGTGAAGGGACCATTCCCCTGCGTCCATGCCCTGGCGACTGAGGAAGTCTGCTTCCCAGTTTTCTACGCCTGGGATGTGAACCGCGGATATGGTGGATGCTCTGTCCTCCACCCACATTAGAATGCGCCGGACTTCTTGGAAGGCTTGCCGACTGCGCGTCCCTCCTTGGTGGTTGATGTATGCCACCGCTGTGGAGTTGTCCGATTGGATTCGGATCTGCTTTCCTTCCAGCCACTGTTGGAAGGCCAGTAGAGCAAGATACACTGCTCTGATCTCCAGAACATTGATCTGAAGGGTGGACTCCTGCGGAGTCCACGTCCCCTGAGCCCTGTGGTGGAGAAATACTGCTCCCCACCCTGACAGACTCGCATCTGTCGTGACTACTGCCCAGGATGGGGGCAGGAAGGATCTTCCCTGAGACAATGATGTGGGAAGGAGCCACCATTGTAGAGAGTCTTTGGCCGTCTGGGAAAGCGAGACTTTCCTGTCCAGGGACGTTGACTTCCCGTCCCATTGGCGGAGAATGTCCCATTGAAGTGGGCGCAGATGAAACTGCGCAAAGGGAACTGCTTCCATGGCTGCCACCATCTTCCCTAGGAAATGCATGAGGCGCCGCAAGGGATGCAACTGGCCCTGCAGGAGAGATTGCACCCCTGTCTGTAGTGACCGCTGCTTGTCCAGCGGAAGCTTCACTATCGCTGCTAGAGTATGAAACTCCATGCCAAGATACGTTAGTGACTGAGTCGGTGATAGGATCGACTTTGGAAAGTTGATGATCCATCCGAAAGACTGTAGAGTCTCCAGCGTAGCATTCAGACTGAGTTGGCATGCCTCCTGAGAGGGAGCTTTGACCAATAAGTCGTCTAGGTAAGGAATCACCGAGTGACCCTGAGAGTGCAAGACTGCTACCACCGCCGCCATGACCTTGGTGAAGACCCGTGGGGCTGTCGCCAGACCAAATGGAAGAGCTACGAACTGAAAATGGTCGTCTCCTATCACAAAACGTAGAAAACGTTGATGTTCTGTAGCAATTGGCACGTGGAGATAAGCATCCTTGATGTCTATTGAGGCAAGGAAGTCTCCTCTGGACATTGAGGCAATGACAGAGCGGAGGGTTTCCATCCGGAACCTCCTGGCGTGCACATGTTTGTTGAGCCGTTTTAGGTCCAGAACAGGACGGAACGAGCCGTCCTTTTTTGGAACCACAAAGAGATTGGAGTAAAACCCTTGCCCTTGTTCCTGAGGAGGGACTGGGATAACCACTCCTTCCGCTTTTAGGGAATCCACCGCCTGCAGCAGAGCATCTGCTCGGTCTGGCCGTGGGGAGGTTCTGAAGAACCGAGCTGGAGGACGAGAATTGAACTCGATTCTGTACCCGCGAGACAAAATGTCCGTCACCCACCGGTCTTTGACCTGTGACATCCAAATGCCGGAAAAGCGGGAGAGCCTGCCCCCGACCGGCGATGCGGAGGGGGGGGGCTGGAAGTCATGAGGTAGCCGCTTTGGAAGCGGTACCTCCATTTGCTTTCTTGGGGCGTGTGTGAGTCCGCCACGAATCTGAGTTTCTTTGCGTCCTCTGAGTCCCTTTGGACGAGGTAAATGGTGTCTTGCCCGAACCTCGAAAGGACTGAAACCTCTGCTGCCACTTTTTCTGCTGAGGTTTGGGTGTTCTGGGTTGTGGTAAAGAGGAGTCTTTACCCTTAGACTGCTTAATGATATCAGCCAATGGCTCGCCAAACAGTCTCTCTCTAGACAAAGGCAAACTGGTTAAACATTTTTTGGAACCAGCATCTGCTTTCCAGTCCTTTAACCACAAGGCTCTGCGCAAAACTACCGAATTGGCGGACGCCACTGAGGTGCGACTGGTAGATTCTAGGACCGCATTGATAGCGTAAGACGCAAACGCCGACATCTGCGTGGTAAGGTGCGCCACTTGCGGCACTGCTGGATGCATGATAGCATCCACTTTTGCTAAGCCAGCTGAAATAGCCTGGAGTGCCCATACGGCTGCGAATGCCGGAGCAAACGACGCGCCTATAGCTTCATAGACAGATTTTAACCAAAGGTCCATCTGTCTGTCATTGGCATCTTTAAGTGAAGCGCCATCCTCCACTGCAACTATGGATCTAGCTGCAAGTTTGGAAATCGGGGGGTCTACCTTTGGACACTGTGTCCAGCGCTTGACCACCTCAGGGGGGAAAGGGAAACGTGTATCTTTAGATCGTTTAGAGAAACGCCTTTCTGGGTGAGCGTCGTGCTTCTGGATTGATTCTCTGAAGTCAGAGTGATCTAACAAAGCACTCAATTTACGCTTGGGATAAAGGAAACGAAACTTTTCCTGCTCCGCAGCCGCCTCTTCTGCTGAAGGGGCTGGGGGAGAAATATCCAACAGCCTATTGATGGCTGAGATAAGGTCGTCTACCATGGCATCCCCATCCGGGGTATCCAGGTTGAGAGGGGTTCCAGGAGTGGATTCCTGATCACTCTCATCAGACACATCACAGGGAGACTGATTGCGCTGAGACCCTGAGCAGTGTGAAGACGTCGAGGGTCTTTCCCAGCGAGCTCGCTTAGGGTGGCTGGGGCCATCATCTGAGTCATAATCCTCGGCCTGTGAAGCCGGGGACCCCCCTGTGGGCTGGATACATTCCAAGTAAGGGGGACCTGAGGACAGAGGCCTCGCCGTGCCCAGAGACTGAGCCCCATGCATAGATTGCAAGGTCTCAAGGATTTTTGCCATAGATACAGACATATTATCTGCAAAAACTGCAAAGTCCGTCCCTGTCACCGGGGCAGAACTTACAAGCGTCTCAGCCTGGGTCGCCACCTCTCCTGACTCCAGCTGGCGAAGCAGCACCGGGTCGGAGCATTGCACACAATGGGGGTCATCAGAGCCTGCTGGTAGATTAGCCCCACATGCAGCACACGCAGTATACACAGCCCTTTTTGCCTTGGCCGCCTTGCGTTTTGAGGATGACATGTTGCTGCTTCCACAGAGCGATCTGGGATATGCAGCCAGAAGCGCACCTCACAGTGCAAGAAATACAATATCTATATAACTGTATCCAGTACACTGATACACAGTGAGGCACTAGAGGGACCAGCACAGAAAAATCGCTTACCGCCCGCTTAAAAAGCGGGTGTGTGGTCGCCAGATAGCCCCTAGTCCAGGTCTCCCAGAGCCTTGCGTCCTTCCTCCAGCCAGGCATGCATGTAATGGCTGCCGGCGTCTCGAGAGAGGAAGGGGGGCGGGCCCTGGGCGTTCCTGGCCAAGAGCGGGAAGCCTGCTTCCCTCTGTGCATAGTGTGAGGGCTGGAGCATGTAAATCAGGCTCCAGCCCTCGTCGCTGCTTGCGAACAGCGTCTCTCCCCTACCCTGAATGACAGGGTGGGGGCGGGAACGAAACGGAGCTGCCGGCGTCCTAGGCCCAAAAAGCCGGGGACTAAAGTTATAACCGCCGCCGCCGTAAAAGCGCGGACGGCGGATCCCCGGCGCACCACAAGTCACAGCAGCGCCGCCCGGTCCAGAGGGGGTCGGCGCTGCGTTCCCAAACACAAACAATCCCCCAGTAATCTGTAGGGACACCAACTCCACGTTGCGGTCCCCGGCGCACTATAACACCCAGCCAGCCCGGAGTGTGTCTGTGCCTGCCGGGGACACAGAGTACCTGTAAGATGCAGGGCCTGTCCCTGATCGTACTCCTGCTCCGAATCCATCAGGTTCTAATGGGTCTGTGGATGGAGCCCGGCATCAGAGCTGAGAGGCCGGCAGGATCCCACTTCCACAGAGCCCTACAAGGGGATGTGGAAGGAAAACAGCATGTCAGGCTCCAGCCCTGTACCAGCAATAGGTACCTCAACCTTACAACACCATCCAGGGGTGAGAAGGGAGCATGCTGGGGACACTATATGTGTCCTCTTTTCTTCCATCCGAAATAGTCAGCAGCTACTGCTGACTAAAATCTGTGGAGCTATGCATGGAATGTCTGACCTCCTTCGCACACAAAGCTAAAACTGGAGAACCCGTGATACCACGGGGGGGGTATAGCCAGAGGGGGAGGGGCCTTGCACTTTTGATGTAGTGCTTTGTGTGGCCTCCAGAGGGCAGTAGCTATACCCCAATCGTCTGGGTCTCCCAATAGAGCGCTGAAGAAATCAATAAATATCTATGTCCAGTGACACAGTACACTAATACACAGTAAGGCACTAGAGGGGCCAGCTGAAAAGCCGCTTACCGCCCGCAAAGGGCGGGTGTGTGGTCTCCCAAAGCCCCTCAGTCTAGGTCTCCCAGAGCCTTGCGTCCTTCCTCCAGCCAGGCATGCATGTAATGGCTGCCGGCGTCTCGAGAGAGGAAGGGGGGCGGGCCCTGGGCGTTCCTGGCCAAGAGCGGGAAGCCTGCTTCCCTCTGTGCATAGTGTGAGGGCTGGAGCATGTAAATCAGGCTCCAGCCCTCGTCGCTGCTTGCGAACAGCGTCTCTCCCCTACCCTGAATGACAGGGTGGGGGCGGGAACGAAACGGAGCTGCCGGCGTCCTAGGCCCAAAAAGCCGGGGACTAAAGTTATAACCGCCGCCGCCGTAAAAGCGCGGACGGCGGATCCCCGGCGCACCACAAGTCACAGCAGCGCCGCCCGGTCCAGAGGGGGTCGGCGCTGCGTTCCCAAACACAAACAATCCCCCAGTAATCTGTAGGGACACCAACTCCACGTTGCGGTCCCCGGCGCACTATAACACCCAGCCAGCCCGGAGTGTGTCTGTGCCTGCCGGGGACACAGAGTACCTGTAAGATGCAGGGCCTGTCCCTGATCGTACTCCTGCTCCGAATCCATCAGGTTCTAATGGGTCTGTGGATGGAGCCCGGCATCAGAGCTGAGAGGCCGGCAGGATCCCACTTCCACAGAGCCCTACAAGGGGATGTGGAAGGAAAACAGCATGTCAGGCTCCAGCCCTGTACCAGCAATAGGTACCTCAACCTTACAACACCATCCAGGGGTGAGAAGGGAGCATGCTGGGGACACTATATGTGTCCTCTTTTCTTCCATCCGAAACAGTCAGCAGCTACTGCTGACTAAAATCTGTGGAGCTATGCATGGAATGTCTGACCTCCTTCGCACACAAAGCTAAAACTGGAGAACCCGTGATACCACGGGGGGGTATAGCCAGAGGGGGAGGGGCCTTGCACTTTTAATGTAGTGCTTTGTGTGGCCTCCAGAGGGCAGTAGCTATACCCCAATCGTCTGGGTCTCCCAATAGAGCGCTGAAGAAAACAAGTGCAGTCTGATTTTCCCAGATTGTCAGAATGGAGAAGTCGGAAAAACTTGTTTTCTTTCCTCTGGTGTCACTCAGACCGCACTGTGATCAGAACAACGCGGGAAAATCAACCAACGACAGGAGCTGTAATAGAGAACAAATAGGATACTATTAGTATTGTAACTATATTGATATTTTATAAACATCAAACACAAAGTATTCAATATTCCAGAATAGCTGATATGTATCGCAGAGTATCTGTATCTGATTTCACTTTTTATTTTGCTTATGTAATTACCGGACATGGTTATGCTTTGTTTAGATAGAGGGATAGATAGATAGAGGGATAGATAGATAGATAGATAGATAGATAGATAGATAGATAGATAGAGGGATAGATAGATAGATAGATAGAAGGATAGATAGATAGATAGATAGAGGGATAGATAGATAGATAGATAGATAGAGGGATAGATAGATAGATAGATAGATAGATAGATAGATAGATAGATAGATAGATAGATAGATAGATAGATAGAGGGATAGATAGATAGATAGATAGATAGATAGAGGGATAGATAGATAGATAGATAGATAGATAGATAGATAGATAGATAGATAGATAGATAGATAGATAGATAGATAGATAGATAGATAGATAGATAGATAGATAGATAAAGGGATAGATAGATAGATAGATAGATAGATAGATAGATAGATAGATAGATAGATAGATAGATAGATAGATAGATAGATAGAGGGATAGATAGATAGATAGATAGATAGATAGATAGATAGAGGGATAGATAGAGGGATAGATAGATAGATAGATAGATAGATAGATAGATAGATAGATAAAGGGATAGATAGATAGATAGATAGATAGATAGAGGGATAGATAGAGGGATAGATAGAGGGATAGATAGAGGGATAGATAGATAGATAGATAGATAGAGGGATAGATAGATAGATAGATAGAGGGATAGATAGATAGATAGATAGATAGATAGATAGAGGGATAGATAGATAGATAGATAGATAGATAGATAGATAGATAGATAGATAGATAGATAGAGAGGGGAGCCAGCATGATCTGAAATTGGCATGCATAATATAAAAAGGGAAAATTCACAGATTTATTCCAACTGTACTACAATAAAAAAAAAAAAAAAAAAAAAAAAAAAAAAATGAGATTTTTAGCAAATAATTGATCAATTTTTTGAGCCACCCCTGCCAACGTCACGGCAAATCTCAATAGGGGGGTCCTACTCTACATTCTGTATTTCATGTGCCTATGCGGCCTCCTAGATAAAGTTAAAAGCAGAACCATAATAGAGCACACATACCTGCAACCTGTATATAACCGCTTCTATGTTGCAAAAACCGCTTCTTGGATCTGGTCCGCCTTTATCAATGGTTGCTGTTTGACACTGGGAGGATCAGTTCTGATATAGTCCTGGTATGTGTAGAGCTTCCTCCACATGCTGGGACCTGGGCTGGTCTCTATCCACAATTGCCTTTTTTGCAACATAGAAGCGGCTATATACAGGTTGCAGGTATGTGTGCTCCATTATGGTTCTGCTTTTAACTTTATCTAGGAGGCCGCATGGCACATGAAATACAGAATGTAGAGTAGGACCCCCCTATTGAGATTTGCCGTGACGTTGGCAGGGGTGGCTCAAAAAATTGATCAATTATTTGCTAAAAATCTCATTTTTTTTTATTATAGTACAGTTGGAATAAATTTGTGAATTTTCACTTTTTATATGATGCATGCCAATTTCAGATCGTGCTGGTTCCCTTTTTTTCCCAGATAGATAGATAATAGATAGAGGGATAGATACAGGGATAGATAAATAGAGGGATGGATAGAGGGATAGATAGATAGATAGATAGATAGAGGGATATATAGATAGAGGGATATATAGATAGAGGGATAGATAGAGGGATAGATAGAGGGATAGATAGAGGGATAGATAGCGGGATGGATAGATAGATAGATAGATAGAGGGATAGATAGATTGATAGATAGATAGATAGAGGGATAGATAGATGGATAGATAGATAGATAGATAGATAGAGGGATAGATAGATAAAGGGATAGATAGATAGATAGATCATTCTTCGGTCCTTCTACAAGACACATGAAGATTTCCTGTTCCTTGCCATCTCCTCGGATTTTCCTTTGAAGGGACACAACCTGAGGCAGCGCAGCAGTGTGATGAGGGCAGCGCGGGGCTTTTCAGACGCAGGACGGTGTAGACTGCTATTTTTATACTTTCCCCCGCTCCTTTGAATTCCAGGGTGGTCACACTAATACCTTTGCCCGAGCAGGTAGACCGCGGTCTGAATCGAGGCGTGGCATTCCTGCTTTGATGTCGGTGTCACGCTCGGTTGCCTCTAGATCTCTTTGGCTGCCGCGATGTCTGCTGTGGTGGGAGAGCAGGTAAATCAGGCCGGCGGCCTCTCTTCTGCCGTACAATCCTGTTGGCAGCGTTCGGTGGGAATCGTCTCAGCAGGACGTGTGCGACGGTCACCCGGTGCCTCCGTTTGTTGTAACCAGAAGGACAGGACGGGGTTAAACACATACGCCTCAAGTGTTCTTCTTATCGCGCCGCCGTTGTCCCGTGAGGTGGAAATTGTTACTTCGCACCCAATGAATTACCCAACCTGGAACCTCAAAACAAAGGGACAGAGACGGATGATCTGCCAGAACAAAGGGAGTCCGCCGTGTGCTGTCAGCCGCGGATGCCCCTCATTACAGATGTATGGCCGCACATCACTGACACAGGCAAAGCCACAGCAATAACATCCAGACAAACCATTCATTGTGGAGAGTGAGCATGCACTGTAGGCCTTCCATACTGGTAAGAAGGTCCCCAGTAGTCAGCAGTGATCGGGGAACTCCAGCAGGAAGTGTTCAGATTCCCTGCAGTGCCACCACTGGTGACATGAAGTATTGCACCCCACCCATTCAAATTAATGACGTGAGTGGAAAATACCGGCAGCTCGAGTCCTCCAGAGCAAGACAGTCTTTGTAGCTGTTCTGTACTCCTCCTCTATAGATTAATGGTTTATCTAAACCAATAACAAGGGAGACCTCACTGACATGCAGTAGAGAGCTTCAACTCATCTCTTCATGTGCAATTAGATCTGAACCTTATGGATATTCTGATCTGATACTGGAGATACCAAAGGTGCTGAGGTAAGAAGAGGCTGCTCACACTGCTGTCCAGCCTGTCAATCTGATCTAATAATGGGGTGCTGAGGTAAGAAGAGGCTGCTCACACTGCTGTCCATCTGATCTAATCTGATCTAATACTGGAGGAGTGCTGAGGTAAGAAGAGGCTGCTCACACTGCTGTCCAGTCTGTCAATCTGATCTGATACTGAAGGAGTGCTGAAGAGGCTGCTCAAACTGCTGTGCATGCTTTCTATCTAATCTAATACTGGAGGAGTGCTGAGGTAAGAAAAGACGGCTCCCACTGCTGTCCAGCCTATCTGATCTAATGCTGAAGGAGTGCTGATGTAAGAAGAGACTGCTCACACTGCTGTCCAGCCTGTCAATCTGATCTGATACTAAAGGAATGCTGAAGAGGTTGCTCACACTGCTGTGTACCCCGTCTATCTGATCTAATACTAGAAATAGCAGGGAACCTAAAGTAAGAAGAGGTTGATCACATTACTGTCCACCTTGTCTATCTGATCTAATACTAGAGAAATCAAGAATGCAGGGGTAAGAAGAGTCTGTTCACCCTGCTGTGCAACATATCTATCTGATCTAATACTTGAGATACCAGGAGTGCTGAGGTAAGAAAAGGCAGCTCACAGCATGTCAAATTGATCAAATACTGTAGATAGGAGGGATGCTGAAGTAAGAAGAACTAGCTCACACTGCTATCCACAGTCTATCTGATCTAATACTGGAGATTCCAGGGGTGCTGTTGTAAGAGGAGGTTGCTCACACTGATGTGCATCCTGTATCTCATCTAATACTGAAGGTACTAGGTTAGTGAGGTAAGAAGAGGTTGCTCACACTGCTGTCCACCATGTCGATCTGATCAATTACTGTAGATAGCAGAGATGCTGAAGTAAGAAGAACCAGCTCACACTGCTGTCCAACCCATGTCTGATCTAATACTGAAGATTCCAGGGGTGCAGATGTAAGAAGAGACTGCTCACATTTCTGTCCACCCTGTCGATCTGATCTTATAGTAGAGATATCAGGGGTGCAGCGGTAAGAAGAGGCTGCTGTCCACTCTGTCTATTTGATCTAATACTGCAGATATCAGGCATGTGGAGGTAAGAGGAATCCGCTCACACTGCTGTCCATTCTTTATCTGATCTAATACTGGAGGTAGTAGGGCTGCTGATGTAAGAAAAGGCTGCTGACACTGCTGTCCATCCTAAGTGGCTGTCCTAACCTACATATACTATCTATATTTACTATCAACCTTTGTCCAAGTCACAACAGCAGAGCTTCCTTCTGCACATGCTCACACGCACCTGTCCTATCATGGTGGGATAGATTTCTGTCACTATTAGGCCTGGGTCACATGGCTGTATGACTCTTGAGAGGATCGCATTACAATGCTTGGAATGGCTGGTGGCTCTCCCAACCCAAGCCTGACAGCATACATTTCTATGCAAATGACATGCTCAGGTCAGGAGAGCCGCCGGCCCGTCTCAACAATGAGAAGCGATCCTCAGAAGAGTCACACGGCCGGGTGACCCCAGCCTATAGTGATTAACGCTCTAGGGGCTGAGCAGTTGCTGTGACCTGGAAATAACTTACACCCCATACCATTATACTATTTCCAGGTCACAGCAGCAGAGCTACCTAACCTGATCACTGTATGACGTCGTTTTTTCACTAGAACAAGATGGCGGTTATATTTATATACTATGATGATAGCTTCCCTAGACAAAACTAGTGTGATTTAGTAGTTTAAGGTATTTAGGAATATATTTATAATGACATTTTCTTTATTTAGTGCTATTTACTTCCATCACCCCAAAACTTAAGACTATTGACAAAGAAAGGACATTATCCACCCCTCCCCCTAAGTCTTAAAACCCATTAACCCTTGTTTCGCCCAAGGTCTTCCCTCATTGCTTCCTGTTTAGAAACGTTGCGGAAAAGCGGTCTGAAGTGAAGATCTAACTACCTACTTAAGATGCTGAAATGGATACCCGCATTACACATTGACCTTCACCTTTCCATAACTTACAGCTAATTCCCATATGGTATTTGGCTTTATTCGTGTGTGAATAATTCCAGCGATTTACAGCGCGTTTAAATTAGTAACAGGGATCGGCGGCTGGTTTTTATATCATTAATTTAACTTTAATTAGCTGAATGTGTTAGAGTGCATGGAAGAAAAACAGAGATATTTGTGTCAGGCGGTCACATCATTGCTGCATCGGTAGACACAATTCATTTTAAATCCCCCAGTAAAGAGGATTCAGCTGTCACCGCATCCAGAGGAGCACTCTTACCTTCAAAACTTAGCTGTCCTGCTCCTGTCTCTATCAAATCCTCTCCCCATTCCCCCGGGAAGACTTCTCAAACCACCTCTGTGCGGGGCTGGCAGGACGATAAAGCCATCGCCTTCTCCCACTAATCACACGTTCATGAGCGAAATGAGGAGCCGCAATTAACCCCCGCCAAACCGTGCTCCCCAGCCCCCCCGTAATAAGGGGGTCTGACGGTGGATGTATCCAATCATCTGCAGAGTGTGTAGGGAGAGAATGGCTACTTCAAGACGCTATGTCACATTTGGACAAATACCTGTGGGGTCTGCCATCATATAAAGACCACCCATTATACAGACCGGCTTTTTCAGCTTTATGCAGATTTTACAAATAGATTATTAAATAGACCTCTTAGACCTGATGAGGCCGGTGTACTTACAGTGAAACTGTCCATATGGCTGTGTAATTCATAGATTGTAGCCTGTTATTTAAAGCAGATTTTACAATATATTATTATTATTAATATTATTATTATTCTATCGATGTCTTAGACCTGATGAGGCCGGTGTACTTACAGTGACAATGTCCAAATATACAATACATTATAAAATCACTCTTAGACCTGATGAGGCCGGTGTACTTACAGTGACAATGTCCAAATATACAATACATTATAAAATCACTCTTAGACCTGATGAGGCCGGTGTACTTACAGTGAAACTGTCCATATGGCTGTGTAATTCATAGATTGTAGCCTGTTATTTAAAGCAGATTTTGCAATATATTATTATTATTAATATTATTATTATTCTATCGATGTCTTAGACCTGATGAGGCCGGTGTACTTACAGTGGCAATGTCCAAATATACAATACATTATAAAATCACTCTTAGACCTGATGAGGCCGATGTACTTACAGTGAAACGGTCCAATTGGCTGTGTAATTCATAGATTGTAGCCTGTTATTTAAAGCAGATTTTACAATATACTATTATTATTAAGATTATTATTATTCTATCGATGTCTTAGAGCTGATGAGGTCGGTGTACTTACAGTGAAACTGTACAAATTTACAATACATTATAAAAATCAATCTCTTAGACCTGATGAGGCCGGTGTACTTACAGTGAAACTGTCCAAATTTACAATACATTATAAAAATCAATCTCTTAGACCTGATGAGGCCGGTGTACTTACAGTGAGACTGTCCATATGGCTGAGTAATTCATAGATTGTAGCTTGTGTTGTTTAAAGCAGATTTTACAATACATTATTAAATAGATCTCTTAGACCTGATGAGGCCGATGTACTTACAGTGAATCTGTCCAAATTTACAATACATTATAAAAATCAATCTCTTAGACCTGATGAGGCCGGTGTACTTACAGTGAGACTGTCCATATGGCTGTGTAATTCATAGATTGTAGCTTGTGTTATTTAAAGCAGATTTTACAATAGATTATTAAATAGATATCTAAGACCTGATGAGGCCGGTGTACTTACAGTGAAACTGTCCATATGGCTTTATAATTCATAGATTGTAGCTTGTATTATTTAAAGCAGATTTTACAATACATTATAAAATCACTCTCTCTCAGACCTGATGAGGCCGGTGTACTTACAGTGAAACTGTCCAAATTTACAATACATTATAAAATCACTTTTAGGGTAAGAATACACTTTGCTTTTTTGCTGCTTTTTCAACTGCAGCGTTTAATGCCAACATGGATGTCTATGGGAATTTGGTTTTCTAAACCCCACTATGCAGTTCAAACTGCAGCCTTTTTGTTGCAGAAATTTGGTCAAGAACTCAGCTTTGCAGTGCAAAACCCAAATGGCAAAAACAACTGACATGTCAATTGTTATAATAAATTTTAAAAAGCAGGTAAAAAGCAGGTAAAAAGCAAAGTGCGTTCTTATCCTTAGACCTGATGAGGCCAGTGTACTTACAGTGAAACTGTCCAATCGGCTGTGTAATTCATAGATTGTAGCTTATATTATTTAAAGCAGATTTTACAATATATTATTAAATAGATCTCTTAGACCTTATACCCAGGGGTTTGCGGATCCAAGTGTTCCCATCATTCCATGTTGAGGATGATGGGATCAAAAAGGAATGGGAGGACTTTGCGACAAATTGTTCCAGGGGTTTTATGAACCTCCTGATAAGAATAAATGAAGGAACACTTGCCCAACTTGATGGTGCGATTGAGGAGTTGAAAAAAGACCTATCCTCCAAACTATCGGATGAGTCCCTAAAAAAATTAAATGAGGAATTGGATAAATCCTTTTCTAGATGGGAGAAGGAGATTATTGATGTGAAAACCAAAAAATATAAGAGAGATTCGGGAGATTTTAGGAGTAATTCCGTCTATCGGTGGAAAAATCCACAGAAATTTAATAGGAAAAAGAAGATGGCGGCTAATTTGGATCATTCAAAGTCTTTCTCGGCTTCCTCCCTTTCCTCCCTAGACGAGGATCTTTTATCTAAAAAGAGTTTTGCAACCCCCTTGACTGGCAGATGGGATAATAACAAATATAAACAAGTAGGCCCGATCCCCTCAAAAAGGAAGATTACTCCTCCTGCACCAGTGGAGAAAAAAAGTAAAAATAAGGATAACACTCTTGAGGTGATTAACCTTTCTGACATCACATTATCCAAACCCCAAATGGAGGTTTTGGAATTAGGTTTGTCTTTTGTGCCTAATATGAAATTTGATTATTTCACAGCACTAAAAGACCTGAATCTATTCTCACGGAAATTGGTCCTTCAGAAACTACATTCCCAGCGGGAGTTAAGAGCAAATCAGTCGGAGACATCTACTATGGATACTATGGAAACGTCGGAGGAGCTGGATGATGATCTTCCCTCGACATCTGGAGGTAAAATTCCCTACTCTATCTGCCCACGATCGACCACATTCCCCCCTTTTTCACTTTGTCCTGCGGTTGACATTTTTCACAAACTGGTGTCCAGTGACTTTAAGGCACTGGAGAGTAGGAGATCGGGTGGGGACAACCTGACCCTAGATCAGAGGAAAGCTCTGAGGGAATTGGGGTCCCTGCCTGATGTTGTTATCAAACCTGCGGACAAGGGGGGGAATGTGGTCATCTGGCCGGTCAAAATGTACGAGCGGGAAGCCTTCAGGCATTTGAGGGATAGATCATCTTATTCCACCCTGACATCTAATCCAACTGATCGATATATGGCTACTCTCTTTGAGATAGTGGACCGGGCCTTTCAGTTGGGTTTGATACCTAAAAAGGTCATGGAGGGGTTGTTAATTAAGGATCCTAAAATTCCGACGTTTTACCTACTCCCCAAAGTCCACAAAGATCCCCTTGTTCCCCCGGGGCGTCCGATAGTGTCTGGCATTGGGGGGCTGTCTGAGCCAGTATGTAGGTTCATTGAGTTTTACCTGCATCCACTGGTTCAGACTTTGCCCTCCTATGTCAGGGACTCTACTGACGTCCTGAGGCAGATTGATGGGATCTTTGTGGACCCTGGCGTTATCCTGGCCACTGTAGATGTTGAGTCTTTGTACTCATCCATCGGTCATACCTTTGGACTTCAAGCAGCTAGGTTTTTTCTGGAGACGAGCAGTCTGGATGCACCGATGATTGAATTAATCTTGGAATTACTTTCTTTCATTTTAACGCACAATTATTTTCTTTTTAAGGATAGATTCTTTTTACAGGAGCGCGGCACTGCGATGGGCGCGGCGTGCGCGCCTTCGTACGCAAACCTTTTCCTAGGTTACTGGGAGAGGGAGGTTTTCGGCGAGGGCGTGCCCGCCGCGTCCCAAGCGCAGTGCTGGCTCCGTTTTATTGATGATATTTTGATTTTTTGGAAGGGCACTGATTTGGAATTTTTTCAATTTTTTCAATTTATTTCTGTTTTGAATTCCAATGGCTACGGCATCAAATTAACATCTAAGTGTCATGCTGTTGCCATTGATTTTTTGGACATTCGTATATCTGTGCATCCAGACCGCTCAATCCAGACCACTATACACCGTAAGGAGACTTCTGTAAACAGCCTTCTCCATGCCTCATCTGCGCACACTCCCTCCACAATCTCTGCGATACCAATTGGGCAATATCTAAGAGCTAAACGAGTATGCTCTAATGACAATCTATTTGAAGAACAAGCTAAAGATCTCCGGGAGAGATTTACTTCTAGGGGATATAGTGGGAGGAGTGTTCGCAGAGGGTATCGACGGGCCCGTGGTACACCACGGAGTGATCTATTGGTCTCAAAAAAGAAAGTGGAGACAGCCCCTGTTGCTAGGTTCATATCCACCTATAATGACAAATGGCAGGATATGCGAACAATTCTAAATCGCCATTGGGATGTGCTCAAGACTGAACCTTCCTTTGGGGAAAGTTTACCATCAAATCCACTTATGACAGCCAGAAGGGCCTCTAATTTACGTGACTCATTGGTTAATAGCCATTATGTGGCCAAGGTGCCTCGTCTCTTTGGTGCTGGTGAGCCACGACGTGGCTTTTTTCCTTGTGGCAACTGCATTGCTTGTCGCAATATGACAAGAGCGACCACATTTTACTCTGCTGATGGCGGCCGTGAATACGAGATCCGCCATCACATCACTTGTCGCACAAGCAATGTAGTCTATTATGCCACCTGTGGGTGCAATTTAGTCTACATAGGACTTACCACACGTGAATTGCGCCTACGAACACGTGAACACGTTAGGAGTATTTCTGCGGCATCTGAGTTGGACCTAGAGGACCCTTGCCTTACCACGCTGCCCCGTCATCACAAGGTGGAACACGGATGTGACCCAACCCAATTTAGGGTGAGGGGCATAGATGTGGTCCACCTTGGGGCGAGGGGTGGTGATTATGGCAAGATCTTGGCACAGAGAGAATGTGCCTGGATTGTTCGCCTTGGTACCATGGCACCCAAAGGTCTCAACGAGAAGCTCGGCTTCTCTTCATTTTTATAATTTCTTATAATATTATTGTAATGGACTGTCTGTCTCTCTAGGGGCAATTCATATGTATTTATGTATGTTTTGTCTTTTGTTTTAATTGATTTTAATATTTTCCCTCTATTTTTCTATATATCTTTTTCTTAGTGCTTATATGTCTTTTTGCGGCCTATATGATGGACTCTTTGTGACACAGACATGAAGCTCCCAAGAACATGTTGTACATATGTATTGTGATGTAAATGTTTCATGATGTGTCCCTTTTGTCCGAATATCCTAATGTTCCTGCTATCTAGGGGTATCCCCGCTGGTCCTACACATGTAGCCTCAAACCGGGTAACACTCTGTGTAATTACACTGTGTTGCTCTGGTGATGGCATTCTGATGGTACCTTTGGTGAATCAGTATGGAACGGACCTGCGGCGATACTATGTGATGTTCAGGTTCTGTGCGGCATAGTGAGTTCGGGGACGCCCTTTCTCTTGCCCACACACAAGATGGCCGCGGCGCATGTGTCTCGCCGCTCCCCATTTCCGCCCACGCTGAGGAGCTCGGTACGATGGGAGGTGACGCTGATGTGGCGTCACTTCCGCCGGGGAGACCCGGAAGTGATGGGCGGAGGGGGAGCGCTGACGCGACACATGCGGCACAGGTGGCGGCAATCTTTGGTAAGATGCAGGGGTATTTGGGGGCATTTGGCCGCAGAGGGTGTATGCATTGCCCCCCGAAGAAGCAACGCAGGCGAAACGCGTTGGGGCTTCTCCCACTGGTATTGGACTCCTGCCCTGGCACTGACCTAGCACTTGCACCTTCTAATGGGTAAGCAGCTTTGCTCAATAGACACTTTATTGGATCTGTGGTAAGAGGATTACCTCTGCCACATTTTTAGGGTGCTGCTTACCCATGTATGTATATACCTTTACCATATTGGGCTGATGTCCTCCTGTTTATTGGGAATGATTTTCTGGGACTGACCTCCTATTTACTATGTCTTTTTCTACTATCATGATTTTACCATTGTCTGAAAATATGTCTAATAAACTTTAGATTTCATACTTTATTGACAATGGTCTTGATATTTGTTGACTATATGGTTGGCCATCTAGTACTCCTTTTCTCCTTCCTTCTATTGATGTTATTGTGGAGTGGCCGTAATTTATTATTATTATATTTTCCATCTATCACTCAGAGATTTTTGATTAGATCTCTTAGACCTGATGAGGCCGGTGTACTTACAGTGAGACTGTCCAAATATACAATACATTATAAAATCAATCTCTGAGACCCGATGAGGCCAATGTACTTACAGTGAAACCGTCCAATTGGCTGTGTAATTCATAGATTGTAACCTGTTATTTAAAGCAGATTTTACAATATATTATTATTATTATTATTATTATTATTCTATCGATGTCTTAGAGCTGATGAGGCTGGTGTACTTACAGTGAAACTGTCCAAATGGCTGTATAATTCATAGATTGTAGCTTGTGTTATTTAAAGCAGATTTTACAACAGATTATTAATTAGATCTCTTAGACCTGATGAGGCCGGTGTACTTACAGTGAAACGGTCCAATTGGCTGTGTAATTCATAGATTGTAGCCTGTTATTTAAAGCAGATTTTACAATATATTATTATTATTATATCGATGTCTTAGAGCTGATGAGGCCGATGTACTTACAGTGAAACTGTCCAAATTTACAATACATTATAAAACTCAATCTCTTAGACCTGATGAGGCCAATGTACTTACATTGAGACTGTCCATATGGCTGTGTAATTCATAGATTGTAGCTTGTGTTATTTAAAGCAGATTTTACAATACATTATTAAATACAGTCATGGCCAAAAGTTTTGAGAATGCTACAAATATTAATTTAATATTAATATTTATTATTAATTAAAGTCTACTGCTTAAGTTTTTCTAATGGCAATTTGCATATACTCCAGAATGTCATAAAGAGTGATCAGCTTAACAGCAATTACTTGCAAAGTCAATATTGGCTAAGAAAATGAACTTTACCCCCAAAACACATTTCAACATCATTGCATTCCTGCCTTTAAAAGGAGCAGCTAACATTGTTTTAGTGATTGTTCCATTAACACAGGTGTGGGTGTTGATGAGGACAGGGCTGGCGATCAGTCATGATTAAGTAAGAATGACACAACTGGACACTTTAAAAGAAGGCTGGTGCTTGGTATCATTGTTTCTCTTCAGTTAACCATGGTTATCTCTAAAGAAACACGTGCAGCCATCATTGCTCTGCACACAAATGGCCTAACAGGGAAGAGTATCGCAGCTACAAAGATTGCACCTCAGTCAACAATCTATCGCATCATCAAGAACTTCAAGGAGAGAGCTTCCATTGTTGCCAAAAAGGCTCCTGGGCGCCCAAGAAGGACCAGCAAACGCCAGGACCGTATCTTAAAACTGTTTCAGCTGCGGGATCGGACTACCAGCAGTGCCGAGCTAGCTCAGCAATGGCAGCAGGCTGATGTGAGTGCTTCTGCACGCACTGTGAGGCGGAGACTCTTTGAGCAAGGCCTGGTTTCAAGGAGGGCAGCAAAGAAGCCACTTCTCTCCAGAAAAAACATCAGGGACCGACTGATATTCTGCAAAAGGTACAGGGAGTGGACTGCTGAGGACTGGGGTAAAGTCATTTTCTCAGATGAATCCCCTTTTCGATTGTTTGGGACATCTGGAAAACAGCTTATTAGGAGAAGAAGAGGTGAGCGCTACCACCAGTCTTGTCTCATGCCAACTGTTAAGCATCCTGAAACCATTCATGTGTGGGGTTGCTTCTCAGCCAAGGGAATCGCACCACTCACAGCCTTGCCTAAAAACACAGCCATGAATAAAGAATGGCACCAGAATGTCCTCCAAGAGCAACTTCTCCCAACTGTCCAAGAGCAGTTTGGCGCCCAACAATGCCTTTTCCAGCATGATGGAGCACCTTGCCATAAAGCAAAGGTGATCACTAAATGGCTCATGGAACAAAACATAGAGATTTTGGGTCCATGGCCTGGAAACTCCCCAGATCTTAATCCCATTGAGAACTTGTGGGCAATCATCAAGAGACGGGTGGACAAACAAAAACCAACAAATTCTGGCAAAATGCAAGCATTGCTTATGCAAGAATGGACAGCTATCAGTCAGGATTTGCTCCAGAAGATGATTGAGAGCATGCCAGGGAGAATTGCAGAGGTCCTGAAGAAGAAGGGTCAACACTGCAAATATTGACTTGCTGCATTAACTCATTCTAACTGTCAATATAACCTTTTGGTCTCATAATATGATTGCAATTATATTTCTGTATGTGATGTAAACATCAGACAAACACAATTAAAAACCAGAGGGCAGCAGATCATGTGAAAATATAATTTTGGTGTCATTCTCAAAACGTTTGGCCATGACTGTAGATTTCTTAGACCTGATGAGGCCGATGTACTTACAGTGAGACTGTCCAAATTTACAATACATTATAAAATCAATCTCTTAGACCCAATGATAAGGCCGCTGTACTTACAGTGACACTGTCCATATGGCTGTATAATTCATAGATTGTAGCTTGTGTTATTTAAAGCAGATTTTACAACAGATTATTAAATAGATCTCTCAGACCTGATGAGGCCGGTGTACTCACAATGAAACTGTCCATATGGCTGTATAATTCATAGATTGTAGCTTGCGCTATTGAAAGCAGATTTTCAATACATTATTATATTGATCTCTTAGACCTGATGAGGCCAGTGTACTTACACTAAAACAGTCCAAATGGCTTGGGTTGCTATGCACATGTCTGTCCAAAGCCTTGTTTTCATCTCTGTTACACAGACCCCGTCTCCTTCCTGAGCATTATGATGGCTGGACAGTCCCATCTTGTTTGTACTTGCATATAATTGTTTGTACAGATGAACAAGGCACCTTCAGGGATCTGGAAATTGCACCCAAGGATGATCAGACTTGGGCAAGTCCACAATTCTCTTCCTGAGATCTTGGCAGATTTCTTTTGACTTTCCCATGATGCTACACAAAGAAGCCGTGTGTTTCAGGTGTGCATTAAATACATCCACAGGTGTGTCTCTAATTAACTCAGATGTTGCCAATACACCTATCAGAAGCTTCCAAAGCCATGACATCATCATATGGGCTGTCCCATATTGTTTAACGGCACAGTACTCTTAAGGGGGCTTTACACACTACGATATCGTTAATGTTTGGTCGTCGGGGTCACGTTGTTAGTGACGCACATCCGGCGTCATTAACGATATCGCAGCGTGTGACACTGACCAGCGACCTTAAGTGACCTCAAAAATGGTGAAAATCGTTCACCATGGAGAGGTCGTCCCAAACTCAAAAATCGGTAAGGGTTGTTTATCCAGGTGGTTCATCGCTCATGCGGCAGCACACATCGCTATGTGTGACACCGCAGGAGCGAGGAACGTCTCCTTACCTGCCGCCGGCCACAATGCGGAAGGAAGGAGGTGGGCGGGATGTTACGTGCTGCTCATCTCCGCCCCTCCGCTTTGATTGGCCGGCCGCTGTGTGACATTGCGGTGACGTCGCTGTGATGCCGAACGTCCCTCCCCCTTGAAGGAGGGATTGTTCGGCAGTCACAGCGACGACGCTGACCAGGTAAGTATGTGTGACGCTGCAGTAGCGATAATGTTCGCTGCGGCAGCGATCACAAACAATCGCATGCGCGACGGGGGCGGGTACTTACACGGTCGCTATCGCTACAAATTGCTAGCGATATCGCTAACGTGTAAAGCCCCCTTTAGTGTATGTAAACTTTGGACTTTGCAGAAAGTAATAAAAAAATGGCTTACAACATTCTCTCTCTCTCATTATTCTGGTATTTGGCAAATATAAATAATTTTGGTTCCTCATTTACCTAAAACAGGAAAGGTTTATTCTGATTTCATGTCAGATAGTGAGAAAAACCTGCAGATGTGTCTATATGGAGAGCGGAGGGAAAAAGCTGCAGATTGGTCTTCATAGAGAGCGAAGGGAAAAACCTGCAGATGGGTCTTTATAGAGAGCGGAGAGAAAAACCTGCAGATGTGTCTGTATAGAGAGTGAAGGGAAAAACCTGCAGATGTGTCTGTATAGAGAGTGAAGGGAAAAACCTGCAGATGTGTCTATAGAGAGCTGAGGGAAAACCTGCAGATGTGTCTTTATAGAGAGCGGAGGGAAAAACCTGCAGATGTGTCTGTATAGAGAGTGAAGGGAAAAACCTGCAGATGGGTCTTTATAGAGAGCGGAGAGAAAAACCTGCAGATGTGTCTGTATAGAGAGTGAAGGGAAAAACCTGCAGATGTGTCTGTATAGAGAGTGAAGGGAAAAACCTGCAGATGTGTCTATAGAGAGCTGAGGGAAAACCTGCAGATGTGTCTTTATAGAGAGCGGAGGGGAAAACCTGCAGATGTGTCTGTATAGAGAGTGAAGGGAAAAACCTGCAGATGTGTCTGTATAGAGAGTGAAGGGAAAAACCTGCAGCTGTGTCTTTATAGAGAGCTGAGGGAAAACCTGCAGATGTGTCTGTACAGAAAGTGGAGGGAAATTTCTGGTTTGAACTGTACCTTATGTGTTAGATAATTTTAGGTATTGATATGTTAAACAATATGGACTATGCTTATTTCTCTTTTTTATAGCATATTTTTTTTTTGGGGGGGGGGGGGGGAGTGATATAGCAAAGCCCAGCTGAATAGCAGAACTGGATAGGTTTGGTGATTCACTTGACATGTTGTAGCAGAGCTGGGTATGTTAAGGGATGCTTTGGTGGTGATGTAGCAGAGTCTAGCTGAGCAGGATTTATGGGATTGTCAGGAGTGAAGTTGCAGCAGGGCCCAGAAACCTAGTGCAGTTGGGTATATCAAGAAACCCATAAGTGGGTTTGCTACATCACTACAAGTGAGTCCCTGACATTACCCAGCTCTACTATTCAGCTTGGCTCTGCTACATTACAAGTGAGTCCCCTGACATACCCAGCTCTGCTGTTCAGCTAAGCTCTGATACAATGGGATAAGTGAGTTCTCTGACATGCCCAGCTCTGCTATTCACCAGCGCTCTGGTACATTAGTACAAGCGAGTCACCTGATATTACCCATCCCTTCTATTCAGCTGGGCTCTGTTACAACACTACAAGTGAGTACCCTGACATACCCAGCTCTGCTAATCAGCTGAGATCTGCTACAATGGGACAAGTGAGTCCCTGACAGTATTCAGCTCTGCTATTCACCTGGGCTCTGCTACATCACTACAAGAGAGTCCCCTCACATACCCAGCTGTGCTATTCAGCTGAGATCTGCTACAATGGGACAAGTGAGTCCCTGACAGTATTCAGCTCTGCTATTCACCTGGGCTCTGCTACATCACTATAAGAGAGTTCCCTCACATACCCAGCTCTGCTATTCAGCTGATATCTGCTACAATGGGACAAGTGATTCCCTGACAGTATTCAGCTCTGCTATTCACCTGGGCTCTGCTACATCACTACAAAAGAGTCCCCTCACATACCCAGCTCTGCTATTCAGCTGAGATCTGCTACAATGGGACAAGTGAGTCCCTGACAGTATTCAGCTCTGCTATTCACCTGGGCTCTGCTACATCACTACAAGAGAGTCCCCTCACATACCCAGCTCTGCTATTCAGCTGGGCTCTGCTACAACACTACAAGCGAGTCCCCTTTCATACCCAGCACTGCTATTCAGTTGAGTTCTGCTACAACGGGACAAGTGAGTCCCCTCACATACCCAGGTCTGCGATTCAGCTGGGCTCTGCTATAATACTACAAGCAAGTCCCCTGGCATACCCAGCTCTGCTATTCAGCTGAGATCTGCAACAATGGGACAAGTGAGTCCCTGACAGTATTCAGCTCTGCTATTCAGCTGGGCTCTGCTACATCACTACAAGTGAGTCCCATGACATACCCAACTCTGCTATTCAGCTGGGCTCTGCTACAACGCTACAAGTGAGCTCCATGACATACCCAGCTCTGCTAGTCAGCTGGTCTCTGCCTCATCACTACAAGTGAGTCCCATGATATACACAGCTCTGCTACAACACTACAAGTGAGTCCCATGACATACCCAGCTCTGCTATCCACCTGGGCTCTACTACCTCACTACAAGTGAGTCTCCTGACATTGAAAGAAAATTAGTTTTCTTAACTGGACAACATATGTATGAAGCCATATTTTTACAATGTGCGCCGTTACTTTAAGAACAATAACTGTTCCATACCTAAAAAGAGGTATTTAAAGGGCCGGTACATCCTAAAAAAATATAGTTCTAATCCTCTGGACCTAATTAAAGGGCCACTTCTGGGCACGTGGCGCACTGCTATGCTCCATGAGTGATTATTTAATGCTGCGGTAGATCTTCGGGTCTATTTGAATATGTAGGACAGCGCAGAATAAAGTCTCCAGCCCTAATTTATATTCCAATGTAACGGCTTATTTTAAGCCCATTCCAGAATTAGTTTCAGCATCCCACGGTGTGACACAGTGCGCTCCTGCAAAGGATTCTGGGGACGGACATGCACAGATAGGTGACGTGTTCATTATATCGCTGCTAAATAAATCCCCTGACAGTGAGTAAGATAGGATCCTGCCGGCTTCCTGACACGGCTTACGGGGATTACACTGGCACAAGAGATTCCACAATTCTCACACCCGCAAACAGAAAGGCAGAGGAGGGGGCTCTCATCTTTATCTATTATACAATTTGGGGGGAAAATATCCGAAATCCGAGGCGGGGGCAGGGCGTGAGCTGATTGAAGTTAATGCAAATGTGACTTTTGGACTCAGGGTCAATGTCGTTGTGTTCCCACTGCCATAATTACTGTCTTTCCGTGATAGAAATGTAATATAAGTCCTACAATATGGCCGCCAAAGTGGGCGTGCGTGGTATTAACGGAATTAAAGGGGGTTTCACCCACAAATAAAGTTATGTTTAATCAATAGATCTTGGAATATTAAAAAGTTTCACAATTGGATGTGATTAAAAATAATGTTCCTGTGCTGAGATAATGTTATATATGGGTCCCTGCTGTGTGCTGTGTAATGGCCGTGTCTGACTGTACAGGGACATGGTCTGATCATACCACAGCTCCTAGACAGGGGAGGACAGATTATACCACATCTCCTAGACAGGGGAGGACGGATCATACCATAGGTCCTGGACAGGGGAGGACGAATCATACCACATCTACTGGACAGGGGAGGATGGATCATGCCACATCTCCTGGACAGGGGAGAATGGATCATACCACATCTCCTGGACAGATGAGGATGGATCATACCACTTCTCCTGGACAGGGAAGGACGGATCATACCACATCTCCTGGACAGGGGAGGATGGATCATACCACATCTCCTGGACACGGGAGGACAAATCATACCACAGCTCCTTGACAGGGGAGGACGGATCATACCACATCTCCTGGACGGAGGATGAATCACACCACAGCTCCTGAACAGAGGAGGAAGGGTCATACCACATCTCCTGGACAAGGGAGGACGAATCATACCACATCTCCTGGACAGAGGAGGACGGCTCAAACCACATCTACTAGGCAGGGGAGGACACAAATAAAGTATACAAATATTACAGAACAGGATCACAAATGATTCTTTTTGTGAGTTAAAACATTTTCCTGCCTGTTTTTAGAAAATGTTTTACCTAAAAGAAAGAATTATTTATGATCCTATTCTGTGATGTCTGTATGCTTTATATCCTCCCCTGCCCAGGAGATGTGGTATGATCAGACCATGTTCCTGTACAGTCAGACACAGCCATTACACAGTACACAGCAGGGACACAGATATAAGATTATCTCAGCACAAGAACATTATTTGTAATCACATACAATTGTAGTAATTATTATTATTCCAAGATCTATTGATTAAAATTAAATTTGTTAGTAGGAAAAAACCCTTTAAAGGGGTTATCCGGCTTCTTTGACATTTTTTTTTTATTTCCCTATTGGGCTACATTGGGGCAGGTAAGTAGATAGAGACCACTTACCTGCCCTGCTGTCAGCCCCTCTCCCCCGGCTCAGAGCGGTCATGTGACCGCTTCTGCCGCGATTTTGCTGCTTCCGGTCATTTCATGTCAACATGGGCAGGGCAATGTTGACATGCAAATGTGGAACAGCATGTCACCTCCCTGCTGGGCTGTACAGTGCGTGAGTCCCTGCACCCTCCCACACATTCCCCCGCACCTCCAGTAACCTCCCCCTGCACTGCTGTGGGGTCCGTGACCTGGGGGCGGGGCCTGGCGGCAGCTGCCGTGGTGTCAGCTCCAGCACCAGGCCCCCTGCCCAGGATCACACATTCAAATGTACCGGCATCACAGATCACCGATGCCGGTACATATGAAAGTGCTGATGAGAAGCAGCGCAGCGCAGCTTCTCATCACTGTCCCTCCCGCTGTCTGTGCTCTCTTCAGCACAGCGGTGACGTCGCTACTGTGCTGATATGGCCAGAGCACAGACAGCGCGCGAACGTGCAGGAGTGGCGGGGACCGAGGACGGGTGAGTATGTACTCCACATGTGTTCCTGATGGGGATGGGGGGGTGCAGAGCCATATGTGTGCGTGTGCAGAGTCATATGTGTGCGGTACAGAGCCATATGTGTGCGTGTGCGGTGCAGAGCCATATGTGTGCGTGTGCAGAGCCATATGTGTGCGGTGCAGAGCAATATGTGTGCATGTGCAGAGCCATATGTGTGCGTGTGCGGTACAGAGCCAAATGTGTGCGGTGCAGAGCCATATGTGTGCGTGTGCGGTGCAGAGCCATATGTGTGCGTGTGCGGTACAGAGCCATATGTGTGCGGTGCAGAGCCATATGTGTGCGGGTGCGGTGCAGAGCCATATGTGTGCGTGTGCAGAGCCATATGTGTGCGTGTGCGGTGCAGAGCCATATGTGTGCGTGTGCAGAGCCATATGTGTGCGGTGCAGAGCAATATGTGTGCGTGTGCAGAGCCATATGTGTGCGGTACAGAGCCATATGTGTGCGGTGCAGAGCCATATGTGTGCGTGTGCAGTGCAGAGCCATATGTGTGCGTGTGCGGTACAGAGCCATATGTGTGCGGTGCAGAGCCATATGTGTGCGGGTGCGGTGCAGAGCCATATGTGTGCGTGTGCAGAGCCATATGTGTGCGTGTGCGGTACAGAGCCAAATGTGTGCGTGTGCGGTACAGAGCCATATGTGTGCGTGTGCGGTACAGAGCCAAATGTGTGCGTGTGCGGTACAGAGCCATATGTGTGCGTGTGGAGTAAATAGAGACTGTTCATTACAACCTGGTGTGGTCTCCGTTATTGCCTTCACATCTCCCAGGCACAGCCCTACCTGTGGAGGGCCCAATATCATTGTTGCAACCACCACCAGCCCTGGGAGTACCCACATTCAGCAGCGGTAGTTCTATACCCTTAACTGCAACCCACAGGTGACGTCACGTACACTAACATTCATCCCTACTTAAAATAATTCCCCTTTTACAAGAGAAGCCCCAGGGCACAGGACCGGGCAACGGCCACCAGAGTGACATTCCCATTTACAACCGCCCGGGACCGAGAACCCTCTTCCCTGGACGACACATTACGGCACTTGAGGACTGGAGCACTGGTATACAGGGTGGGAAGGAAGGAAGAAGAGGAAGGAAGAAGAGGAAGGAAGAAGAGGAAGGAAGGAGAGGAAAGAAAAAGTAAAGAGGGGAGGAAAGTAAAGGAGAGAAAGAGAGGAAGGAAGGAGGAGAGTTAAGAAAGAAGGATGACCGAAAGAATGAAAGAAAAAGAAAGAAAGAAAGAAGGAAAGAAAGAAAGAGCGGAAGGAGAGGAAGGAAGGAGAGGAAAGAAAGAAAGAAACACGGAAGGAAAAAACAGAAAGCAGTAAAGAAAGAGAGAATGAGAAAGAAAGAAAGAAAGGAAGGAAGGAAGGAAGGAAGGAAGGAGAGGAAAGAAAGGAAAAAGGGGAGGAAAGGAAAGGAGAGAAAGGGAGGAAGGAAGGAGGAGAGATAAGAAAGAAGGATGACAGAAAGAATGAAAGAAAAAGAAAGAAGGAAAGAAGGAAAGAAGGAAAGAAAGAAAGAAAGAAAGAAAGAAAGAAAGAAAGAAAGAAAGAAAGAAAGAAAAGAAAGAAAAAGAAATTGTAGATATGAGAATGCATATGTACAGGGTGGCTGTGTGTCTGCCCCCGGCTGGCTGTGGTGCCCCCTCCTGCCGCAGTCGGTTCCGTCCTGTGTGTGGATGGGATCTCTGTAACCTATTAGTGAGCGGCTACTTGTGTGCGGAGAAGCTTTGATCCGCGCTCATCACAGAACGTACCAGAGATTCCGACCTTATGGTCATTGGACGGAAACCAGGGAAAATTAACCCCTACCTCCCAGCATTTACAGCTCAATCAGCTGCAGAAATGTGCTCAATTTCACCTAATCCTCTTTGATTTTCCGCAGCTTCTGATATTAGTCCAAATGACAAATTTCCAAGCTGACTCACAATTGCCTATACTTTTCTTAAAGGAGAAGTGCACGTAAGGCCTCCTTCACACGTCCGTGTCTCTGGTACGTGTGGCACATACCGGAGACACACCACATATAGACCCATTAAAATCAATGGGTCTTGTTTTCACACAGTGATATGTCCATTTTTCTCTCGCAGTACGGATGTCGCACAGACTGCACATTGATGTGATCACTGTGACATGTACCAGAGAAAACACTGGTCATTTAAAAATAAAGAATTAATACTTACCTGTCTCCGGCGCTGCTGCCTCTGCCTCTGCTGTTACTTCTGGGCCGCTCATTATGCCTCATGAATATTCACTGCTTTCAGCGTGGAGTAACAGCAGCATCGGGGACAGGTAAGTATACCAGCTCATGCTGTCCATGTGCTATCCGGATGTCACACAGATATCAGTGAAGGTACAATGTATCAGTCTATATTCCAGGTGGTTTGGCTCAGATACAAATAGTAAGGGGGAAGCGAGGCACTGAAGCCTGTAGAGAAGGGGTGGCCTAAATAAGAAACCATAACTATTGTAGAGGCTGAAACAATAGGCTGAAAATAATTCTGCTCAATATTAATATTAACATATTAACTTATAATTATTATTTTACATTCATATTCATAGTATAAATATTGAGCAGAATTAAGTATGTGACCCCCCCTATATTCCATATGAGCCCACACATAGTCCTCTAAATATACAGTATGAACCCCCACACAGCCTCCTATATACAGTATGACCCCCCCCTCCACATAGCTTCCTATAGAGTATAGGCCCCATGTAGCCCCTTATATAAAATATGAGCCCCCACACAGCCTCCTTATAAGGTAGGAGCCCACACGTAGCCCCTTATATAAATTATAAGCCCCCCTGATAGCCACTTTCATACAATATGAGTACACACGCAGCCTCCTATATACAGTATGAGCCCTCACATAAACTCGTATATACAGTATGGGCCCCCATATAGCCTACTATATACAGTATGAACCCTCACATAGCTCCCTCCCTATATACAGTATGAGCCCCACATAGCCTCCTGTGCATAGTATGGACCCCCCACATAGCCTCCTATATACAGTGTGAGCCCCCAAAAAATCCCTTATATACAGTATGAGCCCCCACATAGCCTCCTATATACAGTATGAGTCCCACATAGCCTCCTATGTACAGTATGAGTCCCACATAGCCTCCTATGTACAGTATGGGCCTCCATGTAGCCCCTTATATACAGTATGAGCCCCACACAGCCTCCTATATACAGTGTGAGCTCTCACATAGCCTCCTATGCATAGTATGGACCCCCACATAGCCTCCTATGCAGTGTGAGCCTCCACATAGCCCCTTGTATACAGTATGAGACCCCACATAGCCTCCTATATACAGTATGAGCCCCCACATAGCCCTTCTATACAGTATGAGCCCCCCATAGCCCCTCTATATACAGTATGAGACCCCACATAGCCTCCTATATACAGTATGAGCCCCCACACAGCCCTTCTATACAGTATGAGCCCCCCATAGCCCCTCTATATACAGTATGAGCCCCCACATAGCCCCTTATATACAGTATGAGCCCCCACATAGCCCTTCTATACAGTATGAGCCCCCATAGCCCCTCTGTATACAGTATGAGCCCCCACATAGCCCCTTATATACAGTATGAGCCCCCACATAGCCTCCTATATATAGTGTGGACCCCCACATAGCCTTCTTATACAGTGTGAGCCTCCACATAGCCCCTTATACACAGTATGAGCAACCACAGTCTCCTATATACAGTATGAGCCCCCAAATGGCCCCCTATAAACAGTCACACATCGTATACTGCACCAATATATTCACTTCTGTGTGCATTCTGAGGATGCAGAGTGGGGGATACTGGTGGGACGTGGGCAAGGGTGGGCTTGTTGCAGCCCTTAGACCAATGTTTTTAGCCTTTCACCTGTTTCAGAACACGGACCAGACTGGAACAGCCAGGGGGCCGGATGTGGTCTGCGGTCCAGGCCTGCTATAGATCACCTATATGCAGACTACAGACTGTCATAAAACAGTAGTTTATATTCTGTTGATGGAAATGATCAGCTACAAACAAAATATAAGGGAATTGGTCATGTTGCAATTCAATTAAGTTTTAGCCAAGACCCCTCCAAAGTGGAGACTCCTAAAAATCTGCTCTTCAAAATCAAAAGCCTTCACCAGGAGGAAGGGATTTTAGGCTTTCGGTGATTGCGGAGGACTGCGGCGCAGATAAACTTACAGCAATGGACTTTCTCAGATAGAAAGCTTTGGCTGGAAATTAACAGTCGAGGTTCAAGACAGATAAATGTAATGTTATGCATCGGGTACATAAGAATATTCATGTAATTTACACACTAAATGAGATTATGTTGGGTAAAGCCTTGATGGAGGAGGATTTGGAATACAGGGTGGACCACAGACTGTGCATCAGCAAGCAACGTCAATCAGCCGCTGCGAAAGCCAGGAAAATATTAACATGTATTAAAAAGGTATGTGATTCATCGAAGGAAAAGCTAATCTGGATATAAATATCACTGACATCACCTTGTAGTATTTATTCACTACATGTGAGTGACACCAGCCGCAGCTGTAATTGGGGGAATATTACAGATATTATGAGGCATATTATAGCACTTATATTCCTGTACATAGGGGCAGTATTATAGTAGTTATATTCTTGTATATAGGGGCAGTATTATAGTAGTTATATTCTTGTACATAGGGGGAAGTATTATAGTAGTTATATTCTTGTACATAGGGGCAGTATTATAGTAGTTATATTCTTGTATATAGGGGGCAGTATTATAGTAGTTATATTCTTGTACATAGGGGCAGTATTATACTAGTTATATTCTTGTACATAGGGGCAGTATTATAGTAGTTATATTCTTGTACATAGGAGCAGTATTATAGTAGTTATATTCTTGTACATAGGAGCAGTATTATAGTAGTTATATTCTTGTACATAAGAACAGTATTATAGTAGTTATATTCTTGTACATAGGACAGTGTTATATTAGTTATATTCTTGTACATAGGGGACAGTATTATAGTAGTTATATTCTTGTACATAGGGGCAGTATTATAGTAGTTATATTCTTGTACATAGGGGCAGTATTATAGTAGTTATATTCTTGCACATAGGGGCAGTATTATAGTAGTTATATTCTTGTACATAGGAGCAGTATTATAGTAGTTATATTGTTGTACATAGGGGGAAGTATTATAGTAGTTATATTCTTGTACATAGGGGCAGTATTATAGTAGTTATATTCTTGTACATAGGGGCAGTATTATAGTAGTTATATTCTTGTACATAGGGGCAGTATTATAGTAGTTATATTCTTGTACATAGGAGCAATATTATAGTAGTTATATTCTTGTACATAGAGACAGTATTATAGCAGTTATATTCTTGTACATAGGGGGAAGTATTATAGTAGTTATATTCTTGTACATAGGGGCAGTATTATAGTAGTTATATTCTTGTACATAGGGGCAGTATTATACTAGTTATATTCTTGTACATAGGGGCAGTATTATTAATTTTTTGCCTAGCGACTTTAGATCATTGTATTTTTGGGATGTGCGATCCATGTCTTTTTCTTCATAGTATGGTATTTATATCAATCTATCCCCCTCTTTTTTTGCTTGGATCTGCACTCTCCCCATTTGGCACAGGTGATTTTAATCAGCAGGAGACTGCAAGAGGGGTCAGCCTTCTTTTTGCTCCCAGTTCACATATGGGAGCCAGTGGGAGGTGAGTGCACAGCTCCTCTCACTGTGTGCTGGTGCTGTGTGGTGGCTGCTGTTGTGGTGGTGTGGTGTCGGTGGGGTGGCGCGGCCTGGAGCCTTGGGGGCTTTGCCTTGCAGCATGGGTGCTGTGAGGCACCAGGTCGCCCGCCCTGCTGGCGCTTTGTCGCTGCGGCGGTGGTCAGTGCACAGTGCCGCACAAAAAGGTCAGGTTAGGGACCCACTCAAGAGGTTTGCCGTGACATGGCAGTGGGCTTAATACAATCTGATCAGAATGGTAACAAAAGAACCTCATGTTCTATTTAATTTTTTGCCTAGCGGCTTTAGATCATTGTATTTTTGGGATGTGCGATCCATGTCTTTTTCTTCATAGTATAGGGCAGTATTATAGTAGTTATATTCTTGTACATAGGAGCAGTATTATAGTAGTTATATTCTTGTACATAGGAGCAGTATTATAGTAGTTATAATCTTGTACATAGGAGCAATATTATAGTAGTTATATTCTTGTACATAAGAACAGTATTATAGTAGTTATATTCTTGTACATAGGACAGTATTATAGTAGTTATATTCTTGTACATAGGGACAGTATTATAGTAGTTATATTCTTGTACATAGGGGCAGTATTATAGTAGTTATATTCGTGTACATAGGGGCAGTATTATAGTAGTTATATTCTTGTACATAGGAGCAGTATTATAGTAGTTATATTCTTGTACATAGGAGCAATATTATAGTAGTTATATTCTTGTACATAGAGACAGTATTATAGTAGTTATATTCTTGTACATAGGAGCAGTGTTATAGTAGTTATATTCTTGTACATAGGGGCAGTATTATAGTAGTTATATTCTTGTACATAGGAGCAGTATTATAGTAGTTATATTCTTGTACATAGAGACAGTATTATAGTAGTTATATTCTTGTACATAGGAGCAGTATTATAGTAGTTATATTCTTGTACATAGGAGCAGTGTTATAGTAGTTATATTCTTGTACATAGGGGCAGTATTATAGTAGTTATATTCTTGTACATAGGAGCAGTATTATAGTAGTTATATTCTTGTACATAGGGACAGTATTATAGTAGTTATATTCTTGTACATAGGGACAGTATTATAGTAGTTATATTCTTGTACATAGGGGGAAGTATTATAGTAGTTATATTCTTGTACATAGGGGCAGTATTATAGTAGTTATATTCTTGTATATAGGGGCAGTATTATAGTAGTTATATTCTTGTACATAGGAGCAGTATTATAGTACTTATATCCTTGTACATAGGGGGCAGTATTATAGTAATTATATTCTTGTATATAGGGAGCAGTATTATAGTAATTATATTCTTGTACATAGGGGGCAGTATTATCGTAGTTATATTTTTGTATATAGGGGGCAGTATTATCGTAGTTATATTTTTGTATATAGGGGGCAGTATTATCGTAGTTATATTTTTGTATATAGGGGGCAGTATTTTAGTAGTTATATTTATTGTATATAGGGGCAGTATTATAGCAGCGTTCTGATGTGTAGGTTTATATGGCTGTATCCTCAGTTTGTATTCTCCGTTCTTTACAATATTTGTAATTTCACCAGATTACGAGAATTCAGCAGACAAAAACACGACAATCGCTTTTTACAAGATGAATCCCCGTGACCAGCCCCTCGTTCCCGATTTATATAAAATTGCACATTTTTCCTCCTTTACCAATGTAATTTAATTTATGATTTAATAACAACACAATGTGACAAAGACAATAAACCAGAACATAATGGTCTACTAGTTCGGATTGTTTAGTGTTATAATTATTGTTCATAGTGCTAATTATACCACCAGGGACGAGCAGAAAGTTTATTTTTGTCTCCATAAAAAGTCTTGTACAAATGATTTCTCTGTGGTTATTTGGCTAAACCCGCTGCCAATATGAGAGACAAAAGCCCCTCGAGTGGAAACAGGAGTTCGGAGCGCATTAAGGTTTAAAGAATCGGATAATAAAGCCCCACAGAGAAGCAAAAGCTGTGCTTTAATATTTAACAAACCTTCAGATGAGGGGTGCAGAAAGGTGTCTGATGTTACTGCGCTCTGTACCTGCAATGCATTTATTATATATCAATATAAATAGCTGCAATCAATCGCTTCCTATAACGATCCACAAGCGTCTTCCTCCTCTCACCTGGAATCTCGGACTTTTCTTTATAAACGTCTCCAGGTCTCTCATATCTGAAGACGTCTTCTCTTCTCGTCTTCTCCCAAGAGCAATTTTACGATATCTCCATAGGTGTCAATGGGATGTAGATCCGGACTCATTGCTGACACTTCAGAACTCTAAAGCACTTTGTTTTCATCCATTTCTGGGGGCTTCTTGATGCGTTTGGGGTCATTGTCCTGCTGGAGACCCATGACCTAGGACACACACTCAGCTTTCTGTCATCAGGCACTACATTGACACCCAAAATCCTTTGGTAATCTTCAGATTTCATGATGTCTTACAAAGAGTCAAGGCCCCCAGTGCCAGAGGCAGCAAAACAACCAAAACATATCCCACCTCCACCATGTGTGACTGTAGGTACTGTGCTATTTTCTTTGTAGGCCTCACTCTGTTTTGGTAAACAGCAGAATGATGTGCTTTACTAAAAAGCTCTATCTTGGTCTCATCTGTCCACAAGACGCTTTCCCAGAAAGAGTTTGGTTACTCGTGGACATTTTGGCTTTCTTATGTCTTTGTGTCAGCAGTTGGGTCCTCCTGGATCTCCTCCATAACATTTTATTTCAATGAGATGTGGACGGATAGTTCGCACTGACACTGATGCCTCCTGAGCTTGGAGGACAGCTTGAATTTGTTTGGGGTGGCTTATCCACCATCTGGACTATCCTGCTTCCAAACCTTTCATCAATTTCCACTGCCATGGACTTCAAGGTAGATTAGCTATGGTGTCATGGGTTGTAAACTTCTTAATTATGTTGTGCACTGTGGACAAAGTAACATCAAGATCTCTGGAGATGGACTTGGTAACATTAGGATTGTTGATATTTTTCAACAATTTTGGTTCTCAAGTCCTCAGACAGTTCTCTTCTCCTCTTTCTGTTCTCCATGCTTATTGCGGCACACACAGACACACAATTCAAGGACTGAGCCAACTTCTCTTTTTATATGGTTTCAGGTGTGATTTTCATATTGCCCACATCTGTTACTTGCCACAGGTGAGTTTGAAAGTAGGACCCAGGAGATTTGTTGACTCTACAGTTTCTCATGGAGAGTTCTAGTAAAAGAAAGATCCTTGAGAGTTGAGAAGTGTGACGCCCTGGACCCCAGGGGTCACAGGTAATAACATCTACCACATACACACACACCCCCATTCCCTGTGAGGTCACACACAGTCACCCGAAAGGGAGATCTGATGCCCCCCTCAGGGCCAGTAGGGCACACCAGGTGGGTGGAGTCAGGCGGAAAGGCACGCCCACCGACCGAGGAGATTACTGGCCTGAGGCAGGAAATACAAACAGAACAGAGTGTACAGTGACAGTGAGAGGAGGGGAAAAGGAGAGAAACTGTCAGGGACCCGGGTTGGAGCCTGGGCCCCTTGCAAAACGTCAGGCAGGCAGACGGTGGTGGCCGTCTGCAGGAGTACCAAAACAGCAACCGGCGGAACCGTACGGACCGGGCCTAGGTTGGAGCCCGCCGGTCCAGAAACGGGGAGTCAACCATATATCGGAGCACCAGAAACCGGGTACTCAGACCCCGTCCTAGCTTAGAAGCCACTGAGTATAGGCAAATTGACTGACTGACCTCATGGGTTCATCCACAACCAAAGTCCCGAAAGAAGGCAAAAACCCACAGAGACCGGGTGAGCGCCACCTCTAAGGGCCAAACACCCGACAGGCCAGCGCCTGCGGGCAACTGAGGGCTCCTCTGGCAGCTCAACGGTGGGGAGCGGGCTACCACTGCCCAGGCAGGGGAGCCGAAACACAACTACCAGAGGTGCACGGGAAAAGAGGCCACCATCAACCCCACAGGGGACATCAGCAGCCGGCCGCGGGGACCGACCACATCCGAACTTTGGTTTACCAGTGACTCAGTGTGACTTAATCGTCAGTACACCAGTGCCATCCGGGCACGACGCTACACCGCGGCACGGCACCCTGCACCCTGATAACAACATCCGCGCTTGCAGTCCCCCAAGTCGGGCCCCGGGACACACCGCCCCTACCCACAGAGGGGGCTACCATCTCGGCTACGGCCGCAACACCGATCCCGGACGAGCCCACCTTCACTCCAGCCACAGCGGTGGTGCATCCAGTCACCACGACCCGTGGGTGGCGTCACGACCCGTGAGACGACAGCGCGGCCCTCCCCAGCTGCGCGCCCCGTCCCACCATCAACCCCACTACCTCTCCCCTCTAACAGAGCGACGTGGCCCCCGGTCCGGAGGCACTCGTGCCACCGACAACCCGAGCCCGGACCTCGAGCGGCTCGGCCCCTCCCAGGGCGGTACAGATGCATACTGTTATGGGGCCACCGGCTGATTAGGATAAGGTGTTATATATCCTAATCGCCAGTTGGGGCCCACCGTGTTCCAGATAACAAAGGAGCTGCTAGCAACCCGAAGGTTAGGCGGAGAATACAGATCTGGGTGGCTCTGAACTAGTAGGTGCCTGATCCAAGTTTAATAGCACTTGGATCAAGAGACTGTGAACCCTGTTAGCGTCACAGGGTCCACTAACCCAGCCCAGGAATTCCCTATTTACTCCACAGGGGTCCTGGTATACGCTGTCCGCGCGCGTAGACGGCACAGCAAAGACAGATGGCGCAGCAGCCGCAGCCCAGTTAACACCACTGGGCTGCACTAGCAGGACTTCAAGGACAGGAGCTGGCCCTAACCATGCCGTGTTACCAGTGTCTTGTGGCGTCCGGCACCGACGCCCTATCCCTGCCTACCTCTGTCGTAAACATGCAATGTGCTCAACACATGGAGGAGTGCTGTTTCTGAGCATATGTGAAGACTGCGCACCTCCATGTTGTCTCCAGCCCCTTTTATAACCTAAGTCCGCCCCAAACCAAGGGTGGACCACAATGGCACCTCCAGGGGCCAATAGCGGAGTGCTACGTCATCAGTGACATCACCAGCGGCCTATCCGGAACCGCCACATCACTAATAACCTCATGGCAGCCACACCCCAAACACCTCACCAGTCATCGTCTGACGACCAATGGTGAGGTGCCGTGTCATAGGGGCGGGCCTCTGCGAGCCAGTCCGGAGCAGACACATCATCAGGACACCTGATGCGTGCTGGCCTATCAGGGCCTGCCACCTCACAGACATGCCCAGTGAGGTCCTTACCGGACCTAGCCTCTGATGCAATAAGTGCCTGAGCATGCTCAGTAGCCTGAACAGCAGACAGTCTCAGAAATCAGACTATTAGCCTGAGCATACTCAGTAAGCACAACAGAGGAACTGGACACAGAACGAAGTCCAAACACTTGGGCAAAGAGGCTTTTCGCACTAAGTGTAGGAGCATGCTCAGAAGCCCGAACTGAGGACTTAGCCTCAGGAACGCCACAGTCAGGCTGAGCATGCTCACTAGGCGAAACACTGGACTTAGACTCTGGCTGGAGTAAATTTGGCATGTCCATGTGCCCTAGCTGCCTCTCCACACTTAGCCGTGGAGGAAGAACCAGCCAGCTGGATGACCCGAGGCACGGCCAAAAATGGTGGCCGGCGCCTGGGCGTGACTGGAACCACAGCCGTCTGCTTGCGGTTACAGCGGTGCCAATTCTTAACACATACTTCATATGTGACCACCCAGTAGTAGTAGGCTGCCATTTGGCTGGATACTTTTGAGAGTCAGAAAGGGGGTAATACATTGATTTTATTCACCTCCTCACTATTCCTGCTGCCACAGTTCCCTGTCGGTCTTCCGCTCACTTCGGATCACTTCCAAACCATCTTCGGTCTGGAGCTAATAACACTGACTAAACGTCCAGTGGTCAAGGGGGGAGCACGTCACACATGATTTATAACATTGACTTGTGTTGCATCCAGCGTGACCATTTGAGATCACGTCGGTGTCGAAAAATCCAGACTGAAGACCAATTCATATACCAATTATAAGTGAGCGGAAGCAAGGTGCATCGGTGAGGTGGAGGATGTGAATCAGAGGTGAAGGACCACTCCGTTTTTCTGTTTAGGGCTTGGAAAGACCAAAAAGCATAATTATTGTCAAAATTCATCTGAATCTGGACCAATTTTTTGGGGTCACAAAATGGAATCACACAACTGATTGGATCAAACCTTCCCACAATAAATGTTAGGAGATTCCCTCATCTCTTGTCCTGAGATATCTGGACCAATTTGGGGTGACAAAATTGAATCACCCAACTAATTGATCCAAACCTTCCCAAAATGAATTTTAGGAGATTCCCTCATCTCTTGTCCTGAGATATCTGGACCATTTTTGGGGGGGGGGTGACAAAACTGAATCACCCAACTAATTGGTGCAAGTGTGACGCCCCTGACCTCATCAGGGTGTCACAGGGAACTACACTCTCCTTTTTCTTATGGTGCAGAACTCACTCATGGTTCTGGGATCCTAACTATTGGTATTGCTTCCATCAGCATTCAAATCCTAGCCACACCTCACACCACACTCTGTCAGGCACACCAGTGGATGGTCTAGCTGGAAAAGGGCCACCCACCTAGGGGTCAGGCAGACTGGTGGGAGGGACATAGTCAGTTTGAGAGTAGCCCTCAGAAAGTGAGGAGCTGGGGGAGTTGTAGTTCCCTGGGTGATTTTGGCTAGGTTGCAGACGGTGGTTTGGGACCGGAGGAGTCGGAGAACCGGTCGCAGGGTATTGGGGAAGGGTGCCCAGACTTAGTTTTGGAGAACGGTCAGCACCGGAAAATCTAGTAACTGGATCGGTACCCAGCACGGCGGGGTACTGGACCCAAGATCAGGGAGTAGCTTCACGCAACCTGATAATTAACCTGTGGAGGATAGTCTCTTTATGAACTTTCCCCAAGAGCTCAGAGATCAAAGGCATAAACACAACGAGAGGGATAGGGCTTTCCAGCTTATGCAGCCCACTGAAATCCCAAGTGTCAGCCATCGAGAGCACAGCTCCCCTATTTAACCATAGGAAGCGGGAACTCGAAAGCTTCAGGACGACGGGTCACTCAGAAACGTCTAAACACTAGTGCATGGAGGCAGGCTCAAGACCGCCAGCAATACCAATGGGGACGGATTCCCGGACGAGCTCCCCAGAGTGGCAGCGGCACCCAGAGACTTGGTTGACTCCTGTGTCAGAGTCTGCTTAATGGTCACACCAACATCCACACAGCCTGAGTGAGTACGCTGCTCTCCCATGAATCTGCCCGCCTGGCCTGCACCACGCTTCCTTACATCTCCACCATCCAGAGTCCCGGGGCCTCCCCTACCCATGGAGAGAACGTCATCTGGCTTCCCCACTCCATCTCCCCTGGGTACTCCCATCGGCAGCGGCGGTACTCCCCTTACCGCAAATCATGGGTGACATCACGAACACTAATCTTCTCTAAATAACCCCCTTTAATTTTCGAGTGGCCGCAAGCTCCTGGGTCCGGAGACCCTCGAGCCACAGCAACCCCAGATCCAAGCAGTCCGACTGCTGCAGGGGCGGTACACAAGCCTTACCTAAAAATGAATTTTAGGAGATTCATTAATTTCTTGTCCTGAGATATCTGGACCAATTTTTGGGGTGATAAAATGAATCACCCAAATGATTGGAAGCAAATGTTCCCGAGATGAATTTTAGGAGATTCACTCATCTCTTGTGCTGAGATATCTGGACCAATTTTTGGGGGTCATAAAATCAAATTACCCAACTGATTGGAGTAAACCTTCCAGAAATGAATTTTAGGAGATTCACTCATCTCTTGTTCTGAGATATCTGGACCAATTTTCGAGTGGGTGATAAGATTGAATTACCCAATTGATTGGAGCAAACCTTCCCCAGATGAGTTTTAGGAGATTCCTTCATCTCTTTTCCTAAAATATTTGGACCATTTTTTTTGGGGGGGGGGGTTGACAAAATTGAATCACCCAACTGGTTGGGGCAAACCTTTCCCGAATTTAATTTTAAGAGATTCCCTCATCTCTTGTCTTTACTGGGAAAGGGGTTAACTACCGTAAGTGCCCACCACAAGTTGGATGCCAGGTACCACTCTCAAGGCAGTGACTGGGACTGTGCTAGCTCACCCCCAGGACAAGTGATGGATTAGGGTATAGGTGGCATAACTGAGGCAGGTTGGATAGGAGGGTATGGTCAGGAATGGTGGGTACGGCAAGGAATCATAGGTATGGGAAGGCAGACTCAGGTACAGGTGACTGACACAAAGGTAACGAGACCTGACAACTAGGTAGACAGACAGGACACTGACTAACTGGTAATGTTGCGCAGGCACCTCCCCTAATGGGAGGGTGCCTTAATTACATAGTGCCTCTCAGCCATTGGGCGCCAGCCAATTTGGACCCTTTCTATCAGATTCCCAAAATGTGTCCCTGACCCATAAGAAGGCCTTGATTTATTTCCCCACGACTCATCCCACCTCTGAGATTATTTACTATCACAAAAAAATCTTCTTGTTTCCAGCCGGCACAACCGAAAAAAAAATTCTGTATCGGTTACTAATTTGTGAACCTCGGAACACTAAGTGCTAAATCACAAAGCAATTAAAATTCTGTAAAGAAAAAAAAAAGGACGCTAAGAACCGACATAAAAGAAATACAAATGTTTCAAGACGGATTATATAGTAAAAGTTGAAAAAAAATAAAAAATCGGAACGGTTAAAGATGTTTTTTTTTTCTCTCAAGGGTTTCGCTGCAGCCAGTGATACTGATTCTGTTGTCTTGCTCTCGCACGCCACATCAGCTAATACATTCCTGACTCCCCTGCCTGCAAGCCAAGACCGATTAATATCTGCCTACCTTGTTACCTAATTCATTATGGAATTGCAGTTAATTTGATTTGATATTATTTTAATAAAATTCTGTAATATATTAGATTGTTTCAGGCTATCAAAATAATTTTCCAATTATTACAGTTACTCAAGCAAATCTCTCTCTTCTCTTTCTTCCCCCTTCATGAACGGCAGTTGGTCTGCCTCAGAATACATTATCTCCTACAGCTTCATTCTGGCCAGTGGAATACAAATATATGCATGATTAAACCAGAATATATTGCAGGTATTGTGTGCCAGAGGATGCCGGCGCTGTTCTCTCCTTATAATATTATGTTCTGCCCGGCAAGAACAATGGGCAACCTTATTATGCCCAGCGAGTCTCGTTCTGGGCCATTAAAGGGAAACTCCACTTTTTCTCCATTGTGTGTTATTTTAGAACATGATTGTGATACAGAATTAACGTGGATTTTTTAGATTATCCATCCTTATAAATGCAAAGAAATTTTTAATTTCTATTGAGGAATCCATTAGCAAGTTGTCTTTCTAGGTACGGGGAACTACCAAGCAATTGGCGAAAGGGGAGGGGGAGATGGTGACCCCTTACAAGCCTACTGCTGGGCCCTTGCTTCCCTCACCGCCCTAGATAAGTTCTGTATCTATGCACCAAGCAGGATACCTGGCCCTGGCTTCCTTCACCACCCTAGCTAGGTTTTCTATCTATGCACCAAGCAGGATACCTGGCCCTGGCTTTCTTCACCAATCTATATAGGTTCGGTATCTATGCGCCAAGCAGAATACCTGGCCCTGGCTTCCCTCACCACCCTAGATAAATTCGGTACCTATGCGCCAAGCAAGATATCTGGCCCTGGCTTCCTTCACCAACCTAGATAGGTTCGGTATCTATGCGCCAAGCAGGATACCTGGCCCTGACTCCCCTCACCACCATAGATAGGTTTGGTATCTATGCGCCAAGCAGGATACCTGGCCCAGGCTTCCATCACCACCCTAGCTAGGTTTTTTTATCTATGCGCCAAGCAGGATACTTGGCCCTGGCTTCCTTCACCAATCTAGATAGGTTCGGTATCTATGCGCCAAGCAGGATACCTGGCCCTTGCTTCCTTCACCACCCTAGCTAGGTTTTTTATCTATGCACCAAGCAGGATACCTGGCCGTGGTTTCCTTCACCAACCTAGATAGGTTCGGTATCTATGCACCAAGCAGGATACCTGGCCCTGGCTCCCCTCACCACCATAGATAGGTTTGGTATCTATGCACCAAGCAGGATACCTGGCCCAGGATTCCATCACCACCCTAGCTAGGTTTTTTTATCTATGCGCCAAGCAGGATACTTGGCCCTGGCTTTCCTCACAACCCTAGATAGGTTCGGTACCTATGCGCCAAGCAGGATACCTGGCCCTGGCTCCCCTCACCACTCTAGATAGGTTCGGTACCTATGCGCCAAGCAGGATACCTGGCCCTGGCTTCCTTCACCACCCTAGATAGGTTCTGTATCTATACGAAAAGCAAAAGGAAAGGAATCTGAAGTCTGAAGTATACAGAACACGTCAGGGCAACTTATATTGGTATTTTAATCATTGTTACTCACCTGTCCTGGCTCTGGAGACGGTATTGGTTCTTTCTTTGGGGTCCAGTTCACTTTGTGGAAGTCCAAGTTCTGCTGTGACATCATCATCCATGGCCTTTTAAGGCCAACGCAGACAGCTACAGTATGTGCTGCCTGAGCATTTAGTGAGCTTTTGTACTGTTCAGGAGTGGGAGCAATAGTGTACCCACTGGACCACAGGGGGGACCCGGGCTTACCCTGATTTGTGAAAACGTTAAGCACCTACCTGCTGTTTACCAGAACCTCTGATGGTAAGGATGGGCTTGGCTGCCGGTAGACTCCAGGTGCCACTCCCAGGGCAGTGTCCAGGACAGTGACAGTTGACCCCCTCAAGGTTGGAGAAGTAGGGACAGACTCAGGTGCAACTAGCAAGCAAGCAAACTAGCTAAACACGGTGCTCAGGCTCCTCCTCTAGGGGAGGATGCCTTAAGTGCCTAGTGCCTCTCAGCCATAGGTACTTCTGGATAAAGTACGCTGGCCCATTAAAAGGAAAGAAGTGCGTATACGCCTTCAGTGCTCTTGTGGCGCCCCTGAGGCTTCCGTGGCCACAGGAACATTGCACCCCAGCCAGCGGTGTGATGTCCCATCTTGGGTAAGGAAGGAAGTAAACGCCGGTCCAGCTGGGGTGCAATGTTCCTGTGGCCATGGAAGCCTCAGGGGCGCCACACTCTCCCAAGGGACCTGTGAGGTGTGCACAGCTCCCGGGAGCAGGAGGCATCAGGAGAGCGCATGGGCGGTCATGGAGAGGCAAGGGAGCGCACAGTCCTGCCACAGCAGTGAGTATGTCATCGTCTTTTACCAAGTGGAAAAAAACGTTTCTACTTTTTTACTTTCTAGACAGAAATAAATGTACAAAGTAATGTACTATCCAGTGGGCAGCACCAGGCATCTCCACAGTTGGCTGGTTAAATACCAGAGTCATTAGGGCTGAGAAGGCCATAGAGTCACCCACTATATTCACCTACACCTGTCACAAAAATATTGATATCAGCCATGAATTTACGATCTTAGCCAGTGAAGACTAAGAGAGTCCTCAACCCTGTTAATATGTCTAGAAGGCAATAGACGCTTGTGGTAATTTCTCCATAGCTGCTAATGGTCTTGTCTTCTGCTGTCGCCTCAGCTTTAGTAGGTGACATTTTTGTGTCTCCACAGGAGGATCTTTCAGTACTTTCTGTCAATCGAAAACGAACTTATGCGACTTTTTGAGATTTATTTTAAATTTTTTAAACTTTCTAACCTTCTAGACAGGACTAAATTTACCGAGCGCCAACATACTGTACCTGACCTGTAGAGATATTATCCAGGAGGATCAGGTGCCACCAAGCTCAACTGGGGTGATGTCTCGATCACTCGGACAGAAGATTCCAATTCAATCACCACTATATTGTCCTGCACTGCACCTATTATATACTGTAAGTAAACCATGGATCTACCATCTTAACTAGAGAAGACAACGAAATCTCAGACCATCATAAGAGGACTTTGAGATGATCAGCCACATCGAAGGCCACAAAGACCAAGCCATCACTTATGGTCCTTGGTTATGGACATCCAAGAATGGGACTGTATGATTGCCAACAGTTACCACTCAAAGGTCCGGACATTCAAATCCTGCCCGTAGCTCAACATGGAAACAGCCCAAAAAATACCAGAACCACCAGAACCATTTTTTGTTTTTAAGCCCCACCTCTATACAGTCCATTCACAGAAGAGTCCCAGCATAATCAGGACTGTTGGTATTTATGGGACTGCTACCTTGATAAATGAAATCCCAGCTTTAATAACGATGCCTTGTAATACATGGAAACGGTAAATCTATCAAGGGGAACCGTACTGAGTCATCCGGGGGGTCACGTGGCGCGGTGACATCATCGTTACAGTAGATTTTTATGATTATTTGGTGAGATAAGTGTTTTATTGGTTCACATTACTCTTATAATAACATCATAACAATGGAAGATTATTCATTCATTCCTTGGCAGCAAAAATAAAACGTTGAGTGGCTGCCAGGTTGTTCTCACCAGTGTTGGGTGTTTGTACAAGGGATCATGGGCCTGTATCATGGAGACCTGATTGTGATTTTCAGGCCGTAGACTATAACAATCAATGAATAAAGGAATCTCATACTATTTTATGTATACAGACAATTGCATACATGTGGCATACCTCCCAACTGTGTCGGCTCAATTTATGGAGCTGTCCTCACGCCACAAATACTATTGAAGACCATGGTGGAGCAGGGAAACATGAGCTCTCTGCTCCACCATTCTGAGTAGAGACTGAAAAGACTGGCAACGATGTTCAGGTCATTCACAAGTGACATGAGTGGGCACCACGGACCAGCTCAGCCATGGAGGAGCAAAGATGTGACCGGACATATAGGCACAAGGAAGGCTTGTTTGGGGGCCTCTGTGGGGAATTCATACTGTGTGCAGAGAGATGATTGTGAGGGCATCAAACTGTTTGGGGGCTAAAGAGAGGAAATAATGCCGTGTGGGGGAACTTTCACTACATTATACACCGTTGAGAGGTTGTAGTAGCATCATATTTTGTAGAGGGAAGGGCTGTGGAAATTTCATACTGTGTAGAGGGAACTGTGAGGGTATTATAGTGTTGGGTGGGCTGTGAGGGCATCATACTATTGGGGCAGTCTGTGGGACCTCTATACTGTGTCAGAGAGCGATGAGGGCATTACAATGTTTGGGGGTGTATGGGAGGCATACTAATTTGTAGGGAGACTGTGAGGGCATTACAATGTTTGCGGGTGGATTGAAGGCATTCTAATTTGTAGGGAGACTGTGAGGGCATTATGCTGTTTGGGAGTACTGTATCATGGGGACTATGAGGATATTGTAGTGGTTGAGGGGCTGTGGAAACAACATAATTTGAGAGGATCTGTCAGTGCATCATACTCTTGAGGGAATTCTGTGGGGGTTTCATATTGTGTCTAGAGAATTATAAGGACGTTACTGTGTTTGGGGAGGTCTTGTGCAAATCATAATTCGCAGGGGGACTGTGAGGTCACTAAGCTGTTAGAGGCTAGTATGAGGGATTCAATATTTGGGGGAACTATGAGGATATTAGAGTGTTTGGGGGAACTATGAGGGAATTATAGTATTTGGGAGAACTATGAGCGTATTATAGTGTTTGGGGGATCTATGAGGGTACTATAGTGTTTGGGGGGACTATGAAGGTATTTTAGTGTTTGGAGGAAATATGAGGGTATTATAGTATTTGGGGGAACTATGAAGGTATTATGTGAGGGAGAACTATGAGGGTATTATAGTGTTTGGGGGACCTATGAGAGTATTATAGTATTTAGGTGAACTATGAGGGTATTATGGTGTTTTGGGGAACTATGAAGGTATTATTATATGTGGGGGAACCATGAGGGTATTATAGTGTTTGGGGGAACTATGAGGGTATTATAGTATTTAAGGGAACTATGAAGGTATTATAGTGTTTGGGGGAACTATGAGGTTATTATAGTGTTTGGGGAAACTATGAGGGTATTATAGTATTTAAGGGAACTATGAAGGTATTATAGTGTTTGGGGGAACTATGAGGGTATTATAGTGTTTGGGGGAACTATGAGGGTATTATAGTGTTTGGGAGAACTACAGTATGTGGGTATTATAGTATTTGGGGGAACTATGAGGGTATTATAGTGTTTGGTGGGGACCATGAGGGTATGATAGATAGACTGTACTATTAGACGTCATTGTTGTTTGGCAGTTTTCCCGTAGATCGGACCTGGCAGTATTATGGCGGTAATATACTCCATCACTGTTGAGCTTTATAGCTTATTGTTTTATAGTTTTATGACTCCTGCACAGATAACATTATCTGGGCGGCTGCGATTACCAGGACCGGTCATTACCAGGAAATGGCGCTCATGTGACATGTGAAAGTTGTCTGCACCTGGGCACATATCCGCCTTCTACCTTTGTACAGGGACGCAGGGATTTGCATTAGGCGCTTGTGATGAGCCTATGGTTCCCTGGTAATAAAGCACTGGAAGGCCATGAGTATGATTACAGGCGTGTTTGTTCGGTTTTCTCTCCAGGTCGCAGACATTCTGGAAATGTTTCCCCCAGAACAATCCCAGCAGCTTGTGTTCATCGCCTCTTATAGAGAGATTGCGCCTCTTCAGATTGGGCTATTTTTACCTGCTCGGTCTCTAGCTTTATCTGACGCAGGTGCACACAGGCGCGCGCTGCAGGGAGGGACATATTCTGCTTTTATTATGGTCTATTAGGATTATTTACCAGCGTTGCTCAATGCGAGAAAACAAAAAATGCTGCAGCAAAGCGCTCATCAGACGCGCGTCCTGATTGGTTGGCAGCATTTTTGGAAAAACGTTGGATCATTTAACAATGGCTCCAAGGGGAATAGATCCCGGGGTACAGAAGGACGGCCGTCCCCCGAGGGGCACTGTATAAGGCTGTTATGTGGCACTGTATGCACCCTTATGTAGGTATTATATGACATTGTAATTTGAGCACTGTAGGGCACTATTATTCTTTCTTTGACAGTGAGGAAGAGAATAAAAAACAAGCAGGAGGTCAGAGTTAAGAACAATTAATATACCCCACAAGAGCACAGAGAGGCGCACCAGGTAAGCTGGACGTAATAACTGGCGCTGAGCACAGGGACTAAGGAGCCTAAAGACCAGCAGCCCCACTAAGGGTTAATTTAGCAGGGAGTAACCCCTAAGCTCCCTGGACTGGGGAATACACAAAACCACAGGTATATCCCCACGCAGCATGCAGGGAAGGAGCGGTGCAGCCCAGAAACAGAAACTGAAACAGGGACAAGCAGCAATATAGATGTTACACTAGCATTGTATGGCACTGTTATATGAGCACTGTATTGCACTATTTGTCATTGTATGATACTGTTATATGATTGTTAATCAAGGTCACAGTATGATGTTTTTATTTGAGCATTGTATGGCACTGTTATACCTCACGGTATGGCACTGTTATTTGGTCACTGTATGGTGCTCTAATTTGGGCGCTATATTACATTGTAGTGAGTACACTCTATGACACTCCTATTTGTGCACTATATGACACCATTATGGGTATACTGCACAACACTTATGTGGGCACTATATGACCCTATTATGTGTACACTATACAACACCCTTATGTGGATACTATATGACTCTTATGTGGGTGCTATATGACACTATTATGTGTACACTGTATGACACTCCTATGTGGGCACTATATGACACTATTATGTGTACACTGTATGACACTCCTATGTGGGCACTATATGACACTATTATGTGTACACTGTGTGACACTTTTATGTGGGCACTATATGAGACTATTATCTGAGCACTATATGACACCATTATGGGTACACTGTACTACACTTATGTGGGCACTATATGACACTATTATGTGAGCACTATATGACACTTTAATGTGGGCACTATATGACACTATTATGTGAGCACTATATGACACTTTAATGTGGGCACTATATGACACTTTTATGTGAGCATTATATGACACTTTTATGTGGGCACTATATGACACTTTAATGTGGGCACTATATGACACTTTTATGTGAGCATTATATGACACTTTTATGTGGGCACTATATGACACTTTTATGTGGGCACTATATGACACTTTTATGTGCGCATTATATGACACTTTTCTGTATGCACTATATGACACTATTATGTGTACACTGTGCAACACCCTTATGTGGGCACTATATGACAATATTATGTGAGCACTATATGACTCTTATGTGAGCACTATATGACACTTATTTGAGCACTATATGACAGTATTATGTGTACACTGTACAACACTCTTTTGTGGGCACTATATGACATTGTTAGTTGAGCACTGTATGACACTGTTACAATATAATGCTATATACGCTTTGTTATATAAGCATTATGCTGATGTATTATAGCAGCACCATATGTTAGCACTATTTATTATAATGCCGCTCTATCAATCTCCATGTCTTTTTGAAAGATGATATCTTTTACACATTTGAATCCGGGGGCCGCAGACTTTGAGCCCCGTGAGCCCGGCAGCCATAATGACCAGGCGGCACAGCGCCATGCGTGTTAGTCAGATGGCGGCATCACACATAGGATCTGATAACTCCAGCCTCAATATACATATATAGGCCATGACATGGGAAACAGGTTTTATAGCATTAAGGAATTAAACGTGGCGTAATACCCCGCAATAATGCTAATGTACGCGCTCTCCGGGCTGTTAGAGGTTAACGCTGTATACAGGCTATATACACCTTTCATGCGTGTTTGTGGGCTTTGTACAGTAATGTGCGGAGAGATAGGGTTTATGATCTCCAGGTGTGACACATTTCGCCGTTCTTCTGTGTTTACTTCCTTATAATGGCGCAGACTTCAGCCATTAGCTTTACTGTCTGCCATAAAAGAGCCTCTCTGTGGCTTTATACAAGGTGCGATCGCTCCTGCAGCGCTCAACGCGGAGACTTCACTTTTTGCAACTTTGCAAAGTTTTCTTTTTTAAGGTCACGCGCCAGTTTTTTGGAACCTGCCAATAAATGTATGCTTTTTTTTTTAATCCAAGCAATCTTATAATATTGGGGTTTGTTCATATGAGACAGTATGGTGCAAACAAACCCCTACAAATATATTTATAGATGTAAAATGAGTCAACTGAGAAACCATCAGCGAGCTTGTTCTAATGTGAGAGTCCGAATAACTATAATCCTCCTTCTTCTGAGCTCCTTTCATCTAAATTATGACCACATAGTTCAGCGCAGGTCTCATGGGGTCATAAATTAATCGAGAAGCGTTCAGAATCAGGAAAATAAAGGTTATATCTAGAGATGGGGGAATACTGGATTATTCAGGTACGGATTATGCTATCCAAATACCAAGTACTACTCTAGAATTTGTCACATATCTAATGCAAGTCAATGGGAAAGCCGAAATTTTTTCTGGGAAATGTACAAGAAAAATCCTTGAGTTCCCCATTCACTTGCATTAGATTTGTTATTCGTGACCAATATTGGAATAGTACGCAGCATTCGCATAGTAATGTATAATCCAAACCTGAATATTTCACTATTCACCCATTTCTAGTTACAAACTCATTTTAGAGCTCACTTATGGTGTCTCAGTTGACTCCTTCTGTAGATAGCAACATAGAACACAAACAGTACAACATTTTCAATGATAACTAATTACAAAAATATTTTTTCCCCTAAAATACATATATTTAAAGAACTAAAATCCTGTTTCTATATCTTTTTTTTTTTCTTTTTAAAAAGTGACTCAATAGGGTCTTTTTAGGATTATCTATAGGTAATATAAAGGGTATATGTACACCAACGCAATGCTCAGTTGGATGTAATGAGGCTATTGTCACGGGTGTGTCATGGGTGACAGACAGTCATGATGTGTCCGGCGGTAGAAGGTCACTGCGTGTGGCACAAACTGCTCCCTACCTATGTATCTTCTCTGTTTGGGGTTTATCCCTTTCCTTTTAGGACCCTACGGATATCCTCAACCCTCTGCTGATAATCCTCATCACTACCCCTTGTGTTCTTAAATACCCACATTTCCCCTTGGTGCTTGCTGGCGATAGAGTTATATTCCTATACAGTCTTGAGTGCAAGCAGTCGGCTTGTATTCATCTGGAGAAACCTTGTTTTACATTGCTGTTCCTCTCCCTGTGTCATCTTGGAGATAAGTTGTTCATATACTTCCCCCTGTTTGTCCTCCCTGTGCCTTCTTTAGAGCTTAGTGGGGTTGACTAAGCACTCATCCCATCCATTCCTCACTTAGCATACAGTTCCAGGGTCAGTGAGGGTCAGGTATTCTGCTCGGCGCATAGGTGTGAACCTATCTAGGGTAATCAGGGAACCAAGGGCCAGCGGAAGGTGTGATTAGGGGTCAACATCTCCCCCTTAGCTAGACACAGGGTTCCCCTCTTCGCTCCCCTCCCTTTTCACCATTCACTTGTTATATATTGTCAGATAAAAACATTAAAAGCGGGTCATGTGATACTCCATGAGACAAAATTCAAATGTGCCAAATTATTGGATGTAACATAATGATCCCTCTTGGCCAATCAAGGATTAGGTTAGCCTTGAATTTTTTGTTAAAAAAATATTGACCCTCTAAAAATAATTTACGCTTAGTTGATCAACTGAATGTCAAAAGTTATTGCAAAGTTAAAGGACTGATCATGAGAAATGGGACCCCAAAGTCTCTCCTATGATTGGAGCAATAGTGAGCATGTGTGATCACTGCTCCAGTCATTGTGGTGTTCGCACATGCTCAGAACTGTTCTATCAACAAAGAGGACTTTGGCACACCCTTTCTCAGGATTGGTGAGTGTCTCAGCAGTTTTACTCAGTCTCCGCACCACTCTTTGCGCCCCGTGCCACTCTCCACACCCCGCACCACTCTACGCGCCACTCTTTTCGTCCCGCCCCACCCTCCGCACCACTCTTTGAGCCCTATGCCACTCTCCACACCCCGCACCACTCTGCGCGCCACCATTTTCGCCCCTCTCCACTCTCCGCACCACTCTTTGCTCTCCGTACCACCCTCTGCACCACGCTTATCGCCCTGTGCTACCCTCCGTGTCACACCTCAATCTTTACACCCCACACCACACTTTGCGCCCCGCGCCACTCTTTGCGCCGCTCTCTTTGTCACTCTGTGCCCCGCTCCACTCTTTGCTCCCTGCACCACCCTCCGCACCACTCTTTACACTCCGCGACACTCTCTGCAGCACTCTTTGCGCCCTGCACCATCCTCTTGTGCCCCACGCTACTGTTTGCGACCCACACCATTCTTTGCACCCTGCACCACTCTCCATAGCCCGCGCCACTCTTTGTACCCAGTGCTACTTTCCGCACCGGTCTCCGCGCCCCATGCCACTCTCCATGCCCCGCGCCTCTCACTAGACCCTGCGCTATTTATAGTCTATTCTATGGATACCGGTGATAAATGTTGTTTATGGTACAACCCCTTTAAATATTTTTTTAATTGATACTGGTGAAATTAATAATCTTTAAGTTTCTGAACCTTGGTGCAAAAAATATCTGAGTGTGCCCCTCTCAAACCGAGCCTTGTGTAAAAAATGTTTCGGAACCACTAAAAAATGTTTCGGAACCACTAAGAAACCAGGTCGTTTCGAAGCTCAAACTTTCTAACCTCCCCTAGATCTGTAAGACTGGAAAAATGTCTCTATTCGCTTTCAATTTCCCAAGCAGATGCCTAATAGTTCACGAGGCCGAGGCCGTGCTCATCTTTAAACTTTATTTTATCCTAATTTTTATTTGTCTTGATTCTGAACATCTTCAATCGGAGCGATGTGGATGCCTTGCTCTGAAGACCATGACATCGCGTTGACACATGAAATGGGTCTGACAAGAGGGACATATGCGCTCAAAGAAATTGCCTGGAGACTAAGATGACGGTACATTAGCGTTTGGTCAGTAAATCCGTATAACGAGGACTCCCGACAGGTCATGTGACCATTTTTTATTTTTTATTTTATTTTTTTTATTATTTTTCTAGACAAGTTGGATTATTATTTGTACCCACTGGTTACTCTCGCTCGGATTGTAGCACATTCGTCCTCTGTGTTCATTTCTTGTCTTATATTCTCGTACTTTCCTCACCCCCCCCCCGTACCCTCCTCTCCCCATGCCTGTATAGAATATCCAAGCCCGTTTATTAAATTTAATCCTCATTATACATCAGGCCACTGCGGTGCTGTATTCTCAGGCCAAGTCATCTATGCCGACCCAAAACCAGATGTTCCCATTCCATCGCTGAGCCTGAAACGCGTGGCTTCCCAGTGTGCAGTTTTCAATCTTCCCCGTACCGTCTTAATGTTGGCATTTGAGAAACATTACGAAGGGTCGACAGTCGGTGCCCCCCCTCCCCCCACCCTCAATATTACTAGGAAACTTTCTTCACAAAGAATTTTCTAAGCCATCTTGTTACAATTTTATTTTTTTTTCCTCCTTTTTGATGTGTTTGGATTTCGAAAAAGACTTTTTAATACAAAAACAGTTAACACCAGGTACGATTTTCCTCCCCTTTGAAATAATAATGGTGGCACCCGTCATTACCCTGTGATCTTTTTTGCTTTTTTTCATCAAAATATGATTTTTTTTTTTTTTAACTTTTTTTTTGCCTTTTTTAACTTTGATGAGAGCCTGAAAAATACCCATAATTTTGCATTATACAAAACAGTATAAAATATTCAGTTATTGACAATGGAGCACAGCTAGACTGCAAACCATAGCATTTACTTGTCACCCAGCGCGTCTGAAGATTCCTTTTCTAAATGTGCATCTACTTAGTCAGGAATATGGAGGAAAAGCCTTTGAAATGTTCAATGAAGTGACAAGTGAGGGGCTTTGTGGTGTCTTTTTGTCCTTTTTTTTCTTTTTTTTGTATTGCACAGAAAAAGACATCCAAACAACATCAGTGGGGAAGGTGTAAATGATCTTGCAAAGTTTTTCAAAACTGTTCAGGAGATGATCGCTTCGGCAAGAAACACGAGTACAGTCAGAGACGGCAACACGAGCACTGCGGAGAACTGAGAAGTTGAGCGGAAGGAGTCCACGGACCCATCTCTTGTCTTCACAGAAGATCTTGATAATGGAAATTACTTAAAAGCTTATCCACAAAGACAACATTTATGACCTGTTTCCTGTATAATCTGCTGAAACCCCTACCAGTCTCACAAATATGGTCCCAAATTCCCGTGTGAATGGAGCAGTACTGAGCATGTGCGACCACTACTTCTATAGACAGGGATCAGAGCAGTGGTCGCACATGCTGACTACTGCTTGTGGGCAAGGGGGTTAATGCCCAGCTCGTGGCTCCAACACGGTCTGCTTATCGGACCTTCCTTATCTGACGCCCCCTGCCTTATCTGACGCCCCCCGCATCCTGCTGGGATTTAAAGGTCCACTACGTCTTAACCCGGAAGTGCTTATTGCAGAAAGGCACTGGGCATATAAGGCACCCTCCCTTTCTGGGAGATGACTGAGCAACATATTCCTGTCGCTTAGTGTGGCGTTGATCCCCGTCATGTTAACGTTCCCAGTCCTAGCTGTTTATCCAAGTCCTTGTTCCTAGCTTCTGTTCTTTGTTTCTGCTCAGAGCCAGTCGTGTCCACCTGCTGCTCCATTCCTTGCCTGGGTGGGGACTACCCTGCTTCTGCTAACCAGACCAGATCAAGCACCGTCGTTGGAGTTCCATATCGAGTCATCTGGTGTCTACGTCCTTCCTGCTACTGAACTAAGGCCTGGCTCGGTGTTATCATATATTTCCATCGTGGTCTGGGCTCCGTTGATGCTCAGGTCTGTCATACCTGGTGCTTTACTACTCAGTCATACCTATGGGTATCTGGACTTTTCTCATGCTTGTCGCGTATATGCACTGGACTCTATATAACAATCCTTGTTATTTGACACCAGCCACACTCTGATCAATAAAGCTCTTCTTATTCCTCAAGCTCTGTCCAAGTCCGTTCCCGAGGTCAGCTGCTACAGCCCTCTGAGGTCCAGTGGGTTCACTAACGTGCTCCCCGGTGGGTTGCGTAACACTACTCCATTCACATAGGACTTTGACACCTTATGATTGGTGGAGGTCTTAGTGATAGGACCCAAGAGCGATCATTCCTTTATTCCCTATCCCTATCCTTTACAGTTACTCTCCAAAAATCCTGCCTCCATTAAAGTCAATGGAGCTGCAAACTATTAGGTTATTAATAGGAGCTGTGAGTGGTTGCTATAGGAATAAAATTAATTGTTAGTATAAGAAGCTTATGTGTGATGTAATAAGATGTCGGTGGGTAGATGGATAGATAGAGACAGACAGAGACAGAGAGAGACAGACAGTCAAAGAGACAGACAAAGGCAGACAGACACAGACAGACAGGGAAAGACACAGGAAGACAGGGAAAGAGACAGACAGAGAGACAAACAGAGATAAACAGGGAAAGAGACAGCCAGACAGGGAAAGAGACAGACAAAGGCAGAAAGACACAGACAGACAGACAGGGAAAGACACAGCCAGACAGGGAAAGAGACAGACAGAGAGAAAGACAGAGACAGAAAAGGAAAGAGACAGCCAGACAGACAGGGAAAGAGATAGGGAAAGAGACATAGACAAGGAAAGAGACAGGGAAAGAGACAGAGACAAGGAAAGAGACTGGGAAAGAGACAGAGACAAGGAAAGAGAAAGAGACAAGTAACTAGACAGGGAAAGAAACAGAAACAAGTAAAGAGACAGACAAGTAAAGAGACAGGGAAAGAGGCAGAGACAGATGGGGAAAGAGACAGAGACAAGGAAAGAGACAGAGACAGATGGGGAAAGAGACAGACGGGGAAAGAGACAGATGAGGAAAGAGACAGACCTGGAATGAGACTGACCTTAAACGAGACTGATCTTAAACGAGACAGACCTGGAAAGAGACAGATTGGGAACAAGACAGACGAGGAACGAGACAGACCTGGAACGAGACAGACAGACACAGAGAAAGAGAGATACAGAGAGATACAAAGAGACTGATACAGAGACAGACAGAGAAACTGATACAGACAGAGACAGACAGACAGAGACAGACAGAAACTCGACAGAGAGAGACAGAGAGACAGTTACTATCCCGGGCAACACCTGGGTACTACAGCTACTATATATATATATATATATATACCAGAAGGTGGCCCGATTCTAACGCATCGGGTATTCCAGAATTTATTGTGTAGTTAATGTATGATTTTTGTTATATATATATATATATATATATAGAGGTTGTTGTGCGTAGTTGCCAAATGATTAAGTGGGAGGAGGGAGGAGACTAATAGGAGGAGTAGTCCTGGGGGGAGAGGAGTCTAATAGGAGGAGTAGTCCTGGGGGGGAGGAGTCTAATAGGAGGAGTAGTCCTGGGGGGAGAGGAGTCTAATAGGAGGAGTAGTCCTGGGGGGAGAGGAGTCTAATAGGAGGAGTAGTCCTGGGGGGAGAGGAGTCTAATAGGAGGAGTAGTCCTGGCGGGGGAGGAGTCTAATAGGAGGAGTAGACCTGGGGGAGAGGAGTCTAATAGGAGGAGTAGTCCTGGGGAGAAGGAGTCTAATAGGAGGAGTAGTCCTGGGGGAGGAGTCTAATAGGAGGAGTAATCCTGGGGGAAGGTGTCTAATAGGTGGAGTAGTCTTGGGGGGGAGGTGTCTAATAGGTGGAGTAGTCCTGGGGGGAGGTGTATAGGTGCCCAATGTGTGGGGGGGCATGGCCGAGCGGGCATAGTGTGCGGGGGGCGTAGCCGAGCAGGCATAGTGTGCGGGGGCGTGGCCAAGCGGGCATAGTTTGCGGGGGGCATGGCTGAGCGTGCACAGTGTGCGGGGGGCACGGCCGGGGGGCACAGTGTGCGGGGGGCATGACCGAGCGGGTACAGTGTGCAGGGGGCGTGGCCGAGCGGGCAAAGTGTGTGGGGGCGGGGCCTGGGTAAATATGCAAAGTGTTTTTTTCCATAGTTACCCGATGTGTACCATGGTTACCAGCGTACGCCGGCTCCGGCACACGTGTGCCGGGAACCGGGTTAAGCTAGTAACCATGGTACACATCAGGTAACTATTCAAAGCGACAGTGCTGGTTCACTTTTTTGTTTGTTGGTCTCCTGCTGTGCAGCACGCATCGGCGTGTTTGACAGCGGGACACCAATGATCTGAATGGGCAGGGAGCCAGCATACGCTGGTAACCATGGTACACAATCGGGTAACAAAGTGGTTTCCATGGTTACCTGATCTGTACCATGGTTACCAGCGTACGCCGGCTCCGACACGATCCCAGCAACGCAAGGGTATGTCTCGGTTGGGTTGCCGGTGTGGGCTCCCGGGGGTGCAGCAGTCACCTGGGAGTCGGGGCTCCGCGTGGGTTCGGGAAATGCGTGCGGGGGGCAGGGCCAGGCTGAGCGGCCAATCCGTGCGGGGGGCGGGGCCAAGCCGAGCGGCCAATGCGACGGTTGTCACTGTAATGACGTCATTTTGGAGCAAGACAGACAGACAGACAGAATAAGGCAATTATATACATAGATATATATAAATGATCCGATGAGACACTTACAAGCCACACGAACAGGGGTCCCGATGTCCACTGTACTGACTCATCTACACATGGGACTTTGGGACCACCATCCCAGGGGTGGGATTCAAATTTTTAACAACAGGTTCTCTGTAAACCCCGCACATTTGGAAACCACACCCATTCTGTAACCACACCCACTTTGTTAGCCACACCCATTTTCACACACTTTCCTCATACAAAAAATACTAGTAATTTAAAGTAAAATCTCTTTACCCTTCTTCCCCTCCTCTACAGTCACTCTCCTGTCCAGCACCAGTTGTTCCCGTCACAGTCAGTCATATTGTATTAAATGATTTTTCTACAGTTTTTAAAAATTATTACTAAAGGAGCCCTGCTAAAATTGGAACGGACGACCTTCCCCATACAGATCTCATCCCATGTAGCTCCTTTCCCCCTACAGATCCCATCTCATTATGGCCTCTTTCCCCAGCAGATCCCATCCCATTATGGCCTCTTTCCACTGCAGATCCCATCCCATTATGGCCTCTTTCCCCTGCAGATCCCATGTCATTATGGCCTCTTTCCCTAGCAGATCTCATCCCATGTGCTCCTTTTCCCCTGCAGACCCTGTCCCATATATAGCTCCCATCTTATGTGGCCCCTCTCCCCATATAGCCACATATAGCTCCCATCTTATATGGCCTCCTCTCCCCATGTAGCCACATATAGCTGCCATCTTATGTGGCCCCTCTCCCCATATAGCCTATATAGCTCCCATCTTATGTGGCCCCTCTCCCCATATAGCCACATATAGCTGCCATCTTATGTGGCCCCTCTCCCCATATAGCCACATATAGCTGCCATCTTATGTGGCCCCTCTCCCCATATAGCCACATATAGCTGCCATCTTAATGCGGCTCCTCTCCCCATATAGCCACATATAGCTGCCATCTTATGTGGCCCCTCTCCCCATATAGCCACATATAGCTGCCATCTTAATGCGGCTCCTCTCCCTGCTCCCTGCATCTTCGGCTCACTGAGCGCTTACCTGCTCCAAGCACCGGCTGCCTCTCCTCTGTCTTCCGTCCTCCACGGCTCTCTGCAGGCATACTGATGCTGACAGACGGCAGGAGGAGGAGCTACCTCCTCACACTGCTGTGATTTGTGTAGCGTCAGCACGTTGCTGAATGCTGGGTCAGGGAGCAGACAGGCTCCACTTAACCCGGAAGTGCAGCGTGTACGGAGGTACGGGGATTCATTTGTGCTAGTGTTGGACACTAACACAAATGAATACAGGGAACCAGGTCGCCGGAGCTGTTTCTTGCCGGTTCTGGGAACCGGCTGCTATTTTAACAACCGGTTCTCCAGAACCGGACAGAACTGGCTGAATCCCACCCCTGCACCATCCTGATGATTGGTTGAGGGCTTAACAATCAGATCCCTAAACAATTGTAGCCCCCTTGAATACATCAGAGTGCTACAGGGAAATGCATCCTTACCCAGGGTGCAGAGCCTACCCCCCAGGGTTCCCGGTACCTAGGAAACCAGTGTGACTCCCTTCAGCAGCACAAATCCCAACCCACACCTCACACCATAACCTGTCAGACACACCAGTGGGTTGGTCTAGCTGGAACAGGGCTACCCGCCTAGGGGTCAGGCAGACTGGTAGAAGGGACCAGAGAAGAGACGAGAGACAGCTCTCAAAGTGAGAGGAGCTGGATTGTTAGCTCCCGGGGAGCTAGTAAGAAGAAGTTGGGTCGCAAGCAGTGATTCGGGTCCAGAGGAGTCGGGGATCGGTTGCAGGGACATTGGACAGGCGTGGGACAGACATAGTCTTGGAGAGACTGTCGGCACCAGAAGGGCCCAACAGAACTGTCCGGTACCAAGCACAACGGGGTACAGGACCCTAGGTCAGGAGCTTATTCAATGTCCTGACAATTCACCTGAGAGGGAGAGGATCTTCAACGACTTCCCTAAACGCTCAGAGACTGAGGGCTTCAGCACAACGAGGGGGACAGGATTTTTCCAGACACAGCAGCCCATGAAGTCCCAAGTGCCAGCCCTTAGGAGCACGGCTACACTACACATAGTGAGCAGGGCCCCTTAACAGCTTCAAGTCACAGGGACCATCAACGGACAACAAATTGTGCACGGAGGAAGGCCCCGAATCACTCAGTGACATCGGTGGGACTGGGTACTTGGAGGGGCTCCTGGCAGCGGCAGCTGTAGTCAGAGACTTTGGTTTATCTACAGTGTGTGTTTCTCCTTTCTCTACCTCATCCAACACCACGACTACCCGCGGTGAGTATCCTGATCCCTGCACCCTGTCCTCCCAAATCTACCAGCCCCAGATCCCGGGGCCTTCCCTACCTGCGGAGGGACTGACACCTTGCTGCTTCACACCATCCGCCTCGGTACCCCCTCCAGCAGCAGCGGTACTCCCATTACCACAACCCGCAGGTGGCGTCACAAACATTTCCCTTGTAAATAACCCCTTTTACGGATCATAGTGTCCGCCAAGCCGGATCTGGACACTTTGAGCCACGACGATCCTGCATCCGAGCAGCCCAATCAACACCGGGGCAGCACACAATCATACATCATCTACCCTATTTATAATCTGCTGAGACCCCCTACTACATCATGAATTGGTGTATCAAAGTCCTCTTTGTGAATAGAGCAGTGGTAGCACATGATCACTACTGTTCCTTTCACACAGGGAACTTTGGGACCAATGTCCTCATGAATGATGAAGGTCTTAACAATCAGACCCCCAAGCAAATATACATCACCTGTCCTATATATATGATTTGATGAGACCTCTACTAACCTTGTGAACAGGGGTCCAAACTCCCCCTGTGTGAATGAAGCAGTAGTTGCACGTGCTCAGTACTAACCCATCTACACAAGGAATTTTGAAACCACCGTTCTCATGAATGGTGGCAGTCTTCACTATCAATCCCTCGAGCAAACATACATCATCTATCCTATATATACAGTATATATGTCACGCTGTACTCTAAGATGTACAATAGCAGTACAGCGCAGTAATGTGGGACTGAGAGGATTCCTGAAACTATCTGAGAAGGTAGTTAGCTGGTAAACCACTAGGGGGCATAAAAGTGGAGGAAATGTATGAGCAGGGAATTCCCTAGCAGAGGTAATACTAGTCAAGCCCACCAGATGGCAGTAGAATCGTCAGAAAGCCGTGTCACAACATGAGGTCTTGTAAGTACACAAGGGCAAAGTCTAAACGTAGTCAGAGGGAAGCAAATAGTCAGTAGCCGGGAAATCAGAGCCTAGCAGCGAGGGGGAGTGGGAAGACAAGACAGAATAAAGGTAAACAGATAAGGAACGAACAGGGAGACAGCGGGAGAGACACTGATGGAAACAGACAACAGAGGAGGTTAACAGGTCAGGTGAACACGGAGGTCAGGAGGGGGCAGGGCAGACAACAGGTCACTCAAGAGCAGAACACAGCAGAGCCAGAAGTATCACTGGCGAAGTCCAAGAGAAACAGTGCCCTAATAAACGAGGCAGAAAGGATTAACCCCTAACGTGACCTGCATCAGAAGTGAAACCAAAAAAAAGGCTCAGCTCCAGCTGAGCCAGGAGTCAATCATGACAGTATATATATATATATATATATATATATATACAGTTAGGTCCAGAAATATTTGGACAGTGACACAATTGTCGCGAGTTGGGCTCTGCATGCCACCACATTGGATTAGAAATGAAATCTCTACAACAGAATTCAAGTGCAGATTGTAACGTTTAATTTGAAGGTTTGAACAAAAATATCTGATAGAAATTGTAGGAATTGTACACATTTCTTTACAAACACTCCACATTTTAGGAGGTCAAAAGTAATTGGACAAATAAACCAAACACAAACAAAATATTTTTATTTTCAATATTTTGTTGCGAATCCTTTGGAGGCAATCACTGCCTTAAGTCTGGAACCCATGGACATCACCAAACGCTGGGTTTCCTCCTTCTTAATGCTTTGCCAGGCCTTTACAGCCGCAGCCTTCAGGTCTTGCTTGTTTGTGGGTCTTTCCGTCTTAAGTCTGGATTTGAGCAAGTGAAATGCATGCTCAATTGGGTTAAGATCTGGTGATTGACTTGGCCATTGCAGAATGTTCCACTTTTTTGCACTCATGAACTCCTGGGTAGCTTTGGCTGTATGCTTGGGGTCATTGTCCATCTGTACTATGAAGCGCCATCCGATCAACTTTGCGGCATTTGGCTGAATCTGGGCTGAAAGTATATCCCGGTACACTTCAGAATTCATCCGGCTACTCTTGTCTGCTGTTATGTCATCAATAAACACAAGTGACCCAGTGCCATTAAAAGCCATGCATGCCCATGCTATCACGTTGCCTCCACCATGTTTTACAGAGGATGTGGTGTGCCTTGGATCATGTGCCGTTCCCTTTCTTCTCCAAACTTTTTTCTTCCCATCATTCTGGTACAGGTTGATCTTTGCCTCATCTGTCCATAGAATACTTTTCCAGAACTGAGCTGGCTTAATGAGGTGTTTTTCAGCAAATTTAACTCTGGCCTGTCTATTTTTGGAATTGATGAATGGTTTGCATCTAGATGTGAACCCTTTGTATTTACTTTCATGGAGTCTTCTCTTTACTGTTGACTTAGAGACAGATACACCTACTTCACTGAGAGTGTTCTGGACTTCAGTTGATGTTGTGAACGGGTTCTTCTTCACCAAAGAAAGTATGCGGCGATCATCCACCACTGTTGTCATCCGTGGACGCCCAGGCCTTTTTGAGTTCCCAAGCTCACCAGTCAATTCCTTTTTTCTCAGAATGTACCCGACTGTTGATTTTGCTACTCCAAGCATGTCTGCTATCTCTCTGATGGATTTTTTCTTTTTTTCCAGCCTCAGGATGTTCTACTTCACCTCAATTGAGAGTTCCTTAGACCGCATGTTGTCTGGTCACAGCAACAGCTTCCAAATGCAAAACCACACACCTGTAATCAACCCCAGACCTTTTAACTACTTCATTGATTACAGGTTAACGAGGGAGACCCCTTCAGAGTTAATTGCAGCCCTTAGAGTCCCTTGTCCAATTACTTTTGGTCCCTTGAAAAAGAGGAGGCTATGCATTACAGAGCTATGATCCCTAAACCCTTTCTCCGATTTGGATGTGAAAACTCTCATATTGCAGCTGGGAGTGTGCACTTTCAGCCCATATTATATATATATATATAATTGTATTTCTGAACATGTTTTTGTAAACAGCTAAAATAACAAAACTTGTGTCACTGTCCAAATATTTCTGGACCTAACTATATATATATATATATGATCTGACGAGACCGCTATTAGCCTCGTAAACAGGGGTCCCAACGTCTCCTTTGTAGATGAAGTAGTGGTTACACATTCTTATGACAGTTCCTTTTCCACGGGAGACTTTAGGACCCCTCTACTCATAATCATAGATTTGATCCCCCCAGCGACCATACTGTACATTTATCACCTATCCCATGGTTAGGTGACATATGTCATTGATGGGACAACCCTGTTAAAGGGAAGGATTGTCACTTACAAGTCTTTGGTCTTGGACCACCACTGGTGTATCATAAAGTGTTCTTCAGAAAGATCAAAACTCATTAGTGGTAGATGAGGATTGTTCTGCGACAATGGTCAAGGGCCCTTTAGTAGGCAATGGAGCCATGACACACTTGGATTTGGGTTGACAAATTGACAAATTTTAGTAAGTATTCTGAAAAACTGACTAAGGAGCTATAAGGAGCTTCATCTTGAAATATGCCCACTGTTCAAATATGTGAATGATCAGATCGTCTAAGGTTTCCCTAATTTCTTTAGCCATTTTTTTAACAACACCCCTTCCTTTGGAGGAAATATTTTTTCCTTCTCAATGCCAGAAGGGTGTCCAGAAAGCCAACGAGAAGGTTACAAATTACTTTAATTTCCGTTCACTTTTTTTAGAACTTCTGCCACTTCTCTTGACATTTCTTTTTGGAAACATTAATTAGCCCCATGTCATATTTCACCCGTACTAGAAAAAAGGCAAAACTAGAAGCCCCCGAAAACACGAAATTATATCCTGGAATTCAGACGTAGATTGAGGAATTTGTCAAGGGTTTCACACTTGGCCCGGCTACAATTAAAATGTTTCACGATATCTAATTCTTCAAAAATTCCAACCAAAACAGCAATCGAGGAATCCGCTCCACATCACGTAGCTCGGGTCAGACCAATCTTATTTATTCTTTCCATCCTTGAGAAAATAATACAGGGGTCCTTGAATGTCTTAGATGTGACCTAAGGACGATAGGATAACTTTGGTTTATCAGGGAATCAGGCAAAAAGTTGGGAAGTAGAAAAAAAATTCTTAAAAATTATTAACTGTTTTTAAGGAAAATATCAAGTCTGATAAACAGATGAGGATATGTTTTCCAAACTTCAATTTTTGGCTTTTTTCTTTTTTTTTTAATTTCAAGCCTCCTAGACTGAATAAGATCGTATTACGGATCAAAGATGTCTCCACAACCAAGGACATGGTCTGAATTTCCAGAGAAACGCAGCCAGCTCTAATCCCTTTCTAAACCACAGTATTTTTCCTTCTGTTCTCCAAGATATTATTCATAGGCTGCTACGGTGTTCTGTAAAATGGACGGGCTTCATACGGCGGAGAACGGTCAGTCAGCCTCCACGAAAGTTGGCAGGAGGCGGCTGGGCATGTGCCGAATACTTGACTCCGACTTAACTTTCAATCCAAACTCACTGATGTATATAATACGGCTACAAAATTTTGCAACTGGTCAAACACATCGTCAGCAGTTTCTCCTGGAGTTTTCCTTTTGAAGGAGTTATCCTAAAAAAAATGAGAAATAGCGCCACCGTTGCCCACAGGTTGTGTCTGGTATTGCAGCTCAGGTCCATTAAAGAGAACGGTATCGAGCTGCAATACCACATGAAACCTGAGGACAAGGGTGGCACTATTTGGTGAAAAAAAATCATCCTTTATGTTTAATAAGGAGTTTACTAAAACAAAATTACATACATTAGCACATTTCTCATTTCTATGCACTGAGGAGAGGAATATTTGTAAAATACATGTGCAATTTCCCAAGAAAATGTTCTATGGAAATTAGGTGGTCAATGCATAACAGGTTGGATGGACCAATGCTTAGTCAACCTTTCCAACCGGCACTCTCACTGGGCCAGCACCGACTCAACTGATATTCTGCGCATGCGCAGATTACTCCAACATTGGTGCACGTGAAAAACAACCTTTTTCCTGTAGTTGGTTACCTTCCTTCCCTGTTCTGTACATACACCGATAGTGTGGCAGCCTGTGGAAGAGAGGGATTTCCGGCTTCACTTAGGCCAGCACTGTCCCTACTGATACACCACTCATGCGCAGATTGCTCCAGCATTGCTGCATGTGTAGCGCCCCACGGGGCAGGCGTGTAACCTACGTGTCGCCGGGCCATTTCAGGTCGGGTCAGGCATGTCACGGGGTGGCCTTGCCCGGTTCCGTTGCCCCGAGGCAAACAGTTAAATGGTGGGAGAAGCGGGGTATTGGGAAACGTTTGTCCTGTCGCCACCTGTGGTATGCGGCCAGGGAATAGCCACCGCTGTCGGGTACCTCTCCGGGGCAGGTGTTAAGGCAGCGGCGGAGCGGGTCCCGAGTTGATGATGAGGGTTTTAATGGCCATTGGCACCTAAGCGTTGGTCGGCAGTGCCGGTAAGGACGAGCCAACACAGTCTCTGCGGGGTCAGGGTTTAGTTTACTCACAACTTCAGCTGCCAGCCCGGTCATACTGGTCACTGCCGTGATGGGCTCAGGTCGATCCCAGATCCGGTAAGGGGTCACCACTAGACTCCTATCTCTAGGATGCCCTCCTCAGCCATTAGGTACCCTGGCTGAGCTCCCACTCCAAGCCTCAAGCCCAGTAAAGTCCAAGTTTTCCAGAGATGTCTTGCCAGAACTATGGTCCGACTCCTCATGGGTCTGTTTTTGATGTGAGTGTGTTGCGCCTATTTCTACTCCTGGTGGACCCCACCCCCACAGGTGGCTGGCTTCAGTGACCGGGAAGTCCCATGATCGTGATGGCCACCCCCCTGCCTACCCCAAGCCATCCCACTCTGTGTGAAGGCTCCTAAACTGTATGTAGTGTGTGAATGTGGAACACCAGTGATTAACCCCTCCATTACCTGAGATAGATACCACACCTTAATTGAGGTGCAGTACCCTGTGGCAACCAGAGCCTCAGGGGCGCCACACATGGGCGGATTTGCTTTATTCCTGTAGTTTGTTACCTCCCTTCCCTGTTCTGTATATACACCAATAGGGATTTCCGGCATCTCTTAGGCCAGCACTATCCGGACTGATATACCACTCATGCACAGACTGCGGCAATATGCACGCATGTGCAGAAAAGCCTTTCTCCTGGAGCTAGCCATATACTGCACATGCTCCAATACAATCTGTGCGTGGCATTTCTGGCTTTACTTTGGCCTCGACTTAAATCCCTTGCATGCGCAGGTTGCGCAAGTAACGACACAGCTGCAGTACAGTGGGAAGGCTAACTGAAGGATACAGGCTGTTATGAACATGCAGAAATAATGCAAGAATTTGCACATTTAATTTCTGGCTTCACTTTATCCTGAACTGTCTCATCTGAAAAGTTGCGCATGTGCAGATTGCTACAGTTGTGGGGTATGCGCAGCTGCGCATGAATCGTTACAGGGGCAATCTGCACATGCAAGAGATTTCAGTTGGAACAGCGCTGGCCCAAGGGAAGAAAAACGTCTCACTTATGAGCAGATTGCCGTAGTATTGGTGTATGCACAGCCTTTCCCCTCCAGTTGGCTGTTCTGCACATGTGTCGTTTCAGTGGCAATCTGCAATCTGCGCATGCATAGGACTTAAGTTGGGACAGCACTGGGCCAAGGGAAGACAGAAATCGCACACATGAGCAAATTGCACCATTATCAGTACATGCACAGCCTTTTCCTCTAGTTGGCTCTACTACACATGCTTAGTTACATTGGCAATCTGCGCATGCACGGAATTTAAGTTGGGACAGCGCTGGAACAAGGAAAGCCAAAAATCCCACGCATGACCCGATTGACAAAGAATCAGCGCATGTGCAGAACAGGGAGATGGCCAACTTTAGGAGAAAAGCAGTTCTGCGCATGCGCTAATTCTGTGCAGTCTGCGCATGTGTGGAATTTAAGTAGAAACAGCGTTGGACCAAAGAAAGCCAAAAATGCCACACATGAGCAGATTGACAAACAATCAGCACATGTGCAGAACAGTGAGATGGCCAAATCTAGTAACAAAGCTGTTCTGTGTATGCGCTAATACCGAGCAGCAATCTGCACTTGCATGGAATTTAAGTTGGAACAGCTCTGGTCCAGTGAAGCCAGGAATCCCAAGCATGTGCAGATTGCCAGAGAATCAGCGCATATGCAGAACAGTGAAATGATCACTCAAGGAAAAAGTTTATTCTGTGCATGAGCTGAAATTAGGCCAATCTTTGCCTGCTTAGGATTCCAGTTTGCACCAGGCTGGACTAAGTGACACCATAAATTCTTTGCACCCTGTAGTATTGATGCATGGGCAAAATGGATGTTTTCCTTCAAGTTGGCCTTTCCACTGTGGTCGTGGGACTGCGCATGCGCATGCGTGAAATTTAAGTTGGCACAATGAAGTCCAAAGTGACTCCAGAGACGGCATGGAGAAGGTGCTCCAGACCTCCCACAAAGCACTGAACACCTAATTAGCATCATGTTCTTTGGAATTCAAGCTTTGCTTTTTGGCATGACGAGGTGCCCTACGTGGAGATGTGCTTATTTTCTAATGACTCTAATGACTGTGTTATTAGCAGCGCCATTTAATAGATATTGAGCACATTCCTATACTTTAAGGTGAACCCCAATTTGTGTCTTTAAAACGCCCCCCTAAAAAAAAAAAAAAAATTCAACAGCGTTCAATAGGCAAGTGAATCCATTTCTTGGTTCATTAAGCTCAAATAGACTCCCAGTAATGAATGAAATGCACCCACTATTTCAATTCACCATATTCATAATGAAAAGAAATGTAAATGGTTTTATTATTCGCTAGTTCAATCGGAACAGATTTTTCTTCCCTGACATCTTTAAACCAACATGACATCTAATGATCGTGGTTAGCAGAACTTCTGCAACACTTGAAAAGAAACAATTTTGGTTCATTAACTGTGCTCGGGGCTAAAAATAATAATAATAGGAAAGTCGCGCAACACAATGTAACACACACCAACGTCTGGGAGATAGGGCAGGAGCGCGGCCCGCACGTTGCACTCACTACACGCCATCATTTTTTACATAAATGAAGGACGCTTAAGTCAATAGAAATTCTTATTTTCATTTATTATTTTCATTTGCATGAGTCTAATAAATGGAGGGGGGGGGCTCTGAGAAGGTTCAGCAGATGGTCCGGAGCTGGGGGAGAGCACGTGAACTGAATGCACGACGTCTATGTGAACCAAATTCTTCCACTTGTCTGAAAAATAACCTTAGGGAATTCACATATGCGGCAGGATTGTTAAATATTGGACAATAATATCCCTCAGGGGCGAGCTGTAAAGGGGTCAAGTGCCTAGGGGGGCAAAAAGGTCATTTCACGATAAGAAGACACCAGTAAGTGTAACTGTAATTAGTGGGGCTCAAACTTGATTTGTCTCAGTAATGTGAATATTTTCCAATGATCTGATGTTCTGGACTTGTGGATTGGTCAAAAAATACACAAAATAAACCAATTTTAGATACTCAGTGGGTTCATCCAAAGGGTAACCTGAAGCTCCTTAATCTCAGTACAACATCAGGAGATTTCTCAGTTACAGACCATATGGCCTTTATAATCCTTCTTGCTAACTTTCGACAACTGGGCTTTTGGGAAGCAAAGTAACAATTTTTACTAATGGACACAACACTTTTTGGCCATGCCCTCATACCCTTTCCTGGCACTTTCAATCCCTCTTACTCACCCCATTGAGTGCATTCTGGGACCCAACTGTCATGCGCTGTCCGTATGCGCAAAAGAGGATGACTACTATGGCGTCAGACTCTGTTCACATTGCAGAATCTGACAGGCACCCTGTTCTCTCCTAAGTTTCCCAGCTTTGCTGGGCATTGGCTGAGTTGTTTCACTACTCCCAGCCATGCAGGCGTTAATCCTTTTTGGAGCAGTGTGCAACTCTTCTGAGAGCCGGGTTGCTAATTACCATGCACAGCTGGTGTCTTCCTATTTATGGCTAGGGAGTATAGTAGCAGATCGCCGAAGATAGCTTAATAAGCATAGCTCCAGCGATCCCGGTCTCATTGGTTATTCAGCTATTCCGTTCATAGTGAACTACAGTTACTACAGTTGCTACTATGGCGTCAGACTCTGTTCACATTGCATAGTCTGACAGGCAACCTGGTCTCCCTTAACTGCTCAGCTTTGCTGAGCAGCGGCTGAGTTGTGCAACTCTTCTGAGAGCCAGGTTGCTAATCATCATCCACAGCTGGTCTCTTCCTATTTAAGGCTGGGGAGTGTAGTAGGAGATCGCCGAAGATAGCTTAAGCATAGATCCAGCGATACCGGTCTCAGTGGTGATGCCGTTCATGTGATCTACAGTTGCTATTCTGCATGGTGTGACCGTTCCCCTGTTGTGAGTTTATTCCCTACCAGTTTTGTTATCCCCCTGTCCACATATTTTCTCCTCTTTGTGTTTGAGTGTAATGTGTACATGGTTTTGTTCTCCCTTGTCCATGTCTTTTCTGTGTGGGTTCTTGTTATTGGTTCTTCAGCCCACTCCCAGGGTGGGAGATTAAGATCAGAGCTCGTACAGGAGTCAGGGTCATGCTGGGGGCTTGGACCTGGCTACCATCAAGCCTACCACCATAATATGGGACAGCACAGGGTCTAGTTTTGTCAGTACATACCACATAACAACATCACATAGAGGAAACCAATAAGAAACCTTCTTATCAAAGAGGTTTTCATTAAGTTTCCGGAAGGAAAAGACGGTACCCAAAAGTTATGACAGGTTTTTGTTTCATCCCATCTAGGGATGTTAGGGAGTACAGGAATAAGCCACAGGTGAGTGTGAGGTGGTGACCCCTCTCTCTATCACGAGTGCCTTCCTTTACATCTACCCTGGTTTTCCCTCTCTGCTGCACTGCATGTCGAGCATTCCCTCTCCCCGGCGTGACAATAACCTAATATAGGATTGTTGTGCCCTATAGTATCCATGCATAATATTACCAAATACGAGAGCTGAATACCTGAAATAAGTGCAGCAGAACTGCCAAGGAAATGGCATCAACCCCGACGCGCGTTTTGGTGCTCAGCCTTCCACGAGGGTGGTATCAACAAGTGAGGGGATGTTTAAGAGGGGACATCATCCAATCCAAAGCAGTGCATGTGTTGCCATGGTGACTGGGAAGCCAGTCATTGCCCACATCACCGTCGACGTCATAGAGCACACGTGATCCGATGTCACTGGTCACATACAGATACTGACAGCAGATAGGGATCTCGAGGCTAGGGTATGCATGCGCAGTACTCCACTGCATCCTGGATGATTTTTATAGATTTAACATGTGGGTTCCACATAGCAACACTGTAATGGCACAACCTGGATTTGTTATATGCGCCATAGATTGTATATTCTATCTAACTGCTGTAATATCTATCATAATGTTGTTAAATACTTATGTGTTAGAAGGGACGTAATAAAAAAGACATAATAATATGCACTGTGCAAAAAAGTCAACAAACACACATGCTGTATTCACAAAACAAATTATTAAAGTGAAAAATAATGAGAAGAAAAATAAATAAATAATAAAAAATAAATAAAAATGTAAAGTTGAGGTACAAGAAAAAAAAAATATAGATAAAAAGCAAAATAAAATAAATAAAAATAAAATAAAAAGTAAAGGTAAATAAAGAATGAAAAAAAAAATTTGGGAAACCGAAATGAGTCATCCATTTATGTTTATACTCTTTTTTTACATTATTTTACACATGCAGGCTGTTGCAAACTTAAGCTTTCAGCAGAATCTTTCTGCACTCATTGTAGGAGAATTAGATTTACTTGGGACAAATATCTTCATTATCACAACACGGAGGACTACAGGGAAGACAAACCAAAAATTGAGAGGTCACACAGTATAATGTTACCCAATACATACTGTACATTGAACCCATCGCCAGCTGCTGTCTGCTCAAGAAAGTCCCTCCACAGCATAAATTTGCAGCTGCAACATTCGCCAGTGCTCTTTATATTCTCCAACTTATTTCCATACATTTCTATAAGAATCAGAGTCTCTTTCTTCTTTACATAGCCCATAGTTGTGAATAGTCCCAAATTCGAAAAAAATCCAACCAAACATGGGCAAAAGTAGGGCAGGGTTTACCAAGACATTTCCAAAAAGTAGGTGTTCCTTTCTGCTTTATCCATTCCTAGAACAGTCCTTGGGGGCAGGACTAAAAAATCCCTATTTTATCAACCCAGATGTTGGTGAGTACGACAGCCATAAAGTGATGTCATAGAATCTAGGCTACTCGCCATCAATATTAGATACTTGACCATTGCAAGTCAGCTGTTTGAGTGGTGCCAGAATACAGTAAATTTAGCTGTGGTTGTGTCACAATGGTGCCAATAGTATTTTCCGATGACCTTACCAAGACAGTGTTGGAAGTCGGCCTGGTCTGGCAAACATCAAAAGAAGAATATTGGAATCGATCAAATGTTTCCTAAACGCTGTCTTATAAAAACAACTGTTCCGTCATAAGAAGGGATTCTGCTGCCAGGACTGTCTTCCCCATAATATTGTACTTTCCTATTAACAGGTTGTTAAACTAAGTCAAAAGAAAGGGGCCCCAAGTGCTTAGAGTATGTCAGCAAAGAACAGAACACTGATCTTGTAGGAGGCAGTGACATGTCTTGATGATGACTGTCAATGGCAATAGGGGTTACCAACAGGCAATGGAAGAAGCAAAATACAAGAGAACGTTTCTTAGAGGAGAGAATGACAAGTCGCCTCAGGTATACAAAAATGGACTGGTATACCATTGTAAACATTCTTTCTTGGCACCTGAAAGGTGTTACGATGGAGATTTTGCAATATGTTCGCTCCTCGGGGGTGTGGAAAGAGAATAATAAGATTTCAATATGCAATACATGGGTGTCATGGATCTACCTCAGGGCTCAATCCAGTGACCTCTGGTTGTGTGGTCGGTTTCCCTCTACGTTGGACCACAGTATGTTTTGTCTCGGTCCAGTTGCTATTAGTTCTCTTGTCTTTGCTTTCCTGACCTTTCTGTTCTATTTCCTCTCAGGTGTTTTCACTTCCCACTAACCTTATTGGACAAACAATCAGCAGATTTGGTTTCCAGTACCATCTCTATGCTGATGACACCCAACTGTACACATCTTCTCCTAACATCACCCGTGCATTATTACAAAATACTATCGATTGTCTGTCCGCTGTCTCTAACATCATGTCCTCCCTCTATCTAAAACTGAACCTGTCAAAAACTGAACTTCTCCTGTTTCCTCCCTCTCCTAACCTTCCGAAACCCAATATTACCATTTCTGTGTGTGGCTCTACCATTACGCCCCAGTAGCACGCCCACTGTCTTGGGGTTATATTTGACTCCGATCTCTCCTTCACACCCCATATTCGTTCACTCGCTCGTTCATGTCAATTCCACCTCAAAAACATCAAGAATTCAACCTTTTCTTACCGTAGACTCTGCAAAGACACTAACTGTCGCTCTCATTCATTCTCGCCTGGATTATTGTAATTCTTTACTAATTGGTCTCCCTGTTACTAAACTCTCCCCTCTCCAATCCATTCTGAATTCCGCAGCCAGGATCATTTTCCTTTGCAACCGCTTCACTGATGCCTCTGCTTTTTGCCAGTCATTGCACTGGTTGCCTATCCACTACAGAATCCAACATAAACTTATCACTCTCACTCACAAAGCTCTCCATGGTTCCGCACAGCCCTACATCACCTCCCTCATCTCTGTCTATTGTAAGGGGTGGGCAGACCCCTTACAAGGAGGTGCAGTTTCCCCCTGAAGATACCTCACTCTGGGGTAGTTACTGTTGATGTTATTAATAAACATGTTTTTACTGTGCAGTGGGTTTTCCCCTAGAGCCCGGGTGGGACGGCTGTCCCCATAGAAACAGGGCAGGAGAGAGGAGGAGCCGGCAGCTTAGAGAGAGAAGTGTGTGTGTGTTGAAGTCAGTTGATTCCGGGAGGGGGAGAAGGAACAGCCAGGGGCAGAGTGTGGAGCTGAGTGGGCAGAAAGGAAGAAAGAAAGAAGGGAAGAAGAGAAGAAGTGTCCTCAAGAGTGGAAGCAGAGCAGGGGCAGAGTGTGGGAGCTGGATGAAAAGGGAAGCCGGAGAGAAAAGGAGCGGGCGGAACTTCAAAGTGCGAAGCAGTACCGGTGTGGGTCCGGTCTGTGGGTAGCCGTAGTGGGAGCCAGGTGAAGAGGATTAGCCGGGCACATCCCCACTGGAGGGGACGTCAGGACAGGCTTTCCCTCAGCTAAAGGAAGTGTGAAGTGTCATCTATAACTGCCGGTTGTGTGAAGAACTGTGTAATAAAGAATGCCTTTTGTTTGCACCGAATCATGCCTGGAAAGTGTTTATACGTCGGACGACATCTGCACCACCACACTCTGCCCCACCGAGACATCTCCCGTCCCGATAGTGACGGCGGAGCCAGGGGTAAGCCTGATAGCAAGGGCCATGACTACAACCCTGGAGGCACCCCTGGCACCCCGTTACATGTGGCGTAGTCGGCAGGATGCGGATTGTATGCCAGGGGTCCCGACCCAAGAAGACGGAGACCAAGTGGTGCCTAGGGCACAGGATCCGGATTATTGGAGAAGAGTCCCGATCCCTTGGTGGGAAGAAAAAGAAGTGCCTGAAGCGTTGGACCGGGCACAAGATGGCGGCAAGATGGCCGTCGTCTTTGAGAACACAGAAAGCGCGCGAAGAATTGGCGCCAAAAGAAGAGCCTGGGGCTGGCCGGTGCTGAAAAAGAAGTTCGGAGTACTCCGCCCAAAGAGGGGAGGTGCCGGTCCCAGGGCACGGATGAAGATATGTGAAGTGGGCGGTGTTCCAAGGAAAAAGAGGAACCGCCGCGGAGGGGTTGACCTGATGTGTGAGACTGGGGGTGGAGTATACCCAAGAGCGGGAAAAGTAGGCCCGCCTCCACTTCCTCCAGGATCTTCACTGACCCCGCCGCCGTTATCAGAGACGCTGACTGAAAACGAGATGGAGACCTCCAGACAGCAGCAAGATGTGGTGGCCGCGCTAGCAGCCACTAATTTGGGCAGAGGACGCCCAAAGCAGAACGCGGAAGGACGTCCTCACAACTTACCGGCGGTGCCCGGAGGACCGTAACGACTGGAGGTGATGGACATGTTCGTGTTGAAGACCGGTGTTGTTAAAGAGCCGGAAAAGTTCCACAGTTTGCAACCATGTTTAAGTTACCGAGCCCGGAAGGAGCCTGATGCTGGACTGAGCCAGGGGCTCCCTCCGTGATGTTAAGGAAGACTTTATTGTTTGTCCTCCTATCTACTAAGACCGGGAGTGCTGTAAAAGCCTCCGGGCAGAAGACCAGCAAAGACCGGGAGCTCCCAGGAGGGACTCCGGGCGCAGAACTTGGGCGCTCAGTGGTTGACTTTGTTTATGAAGGTTTTAAAGTTTTATCCAAAGTTTGCCTTGCTGCTAAATTGTGTTTTACAGGTTCGAGCCTTGCCGGGAGGCTTAGGCTTAAAGAGGGGAGGAATGTAAGGGGTGGGCAGACCCCTTACAAGGAGGTGCAGTTTCCCCCTGAAGATACCTCACTCTGGGGTAGTTACTGTTGATGTTATTAATAAACATGTTTTTACTGTGCAGTGGGTTTTCCCCTAGAGCCCGGGTGGGACGGCTGTCCCCATAGAAACAGGGCAGGAGAGAGGAGGAGCCGGCAGCTTAGAGAGAGAAGTGTGTGTGTGTTGAAGTCAGTTGATTCCGGGAGGGGGAGAAGGAACAGCCAGGGGCAGAGTGTGGAGCTGAGTGGGCAGAAAGGAAGAAAGAAAGAAGGGAAGAAGAGAAGAAGTGTCCTCAAGAGTGGAAGCAGAGCAGGGGCAGAGTGTGGGAGCTGGATGAAAAGGGAAGCCGGAGAGAAAAGGAGCGGGCGGAACTTCAAAGTGCGAAGCAGTACCGGTGTGGGTCCGGTCTGTGGGTAGCCGTAGTGGGAGCCAGGTGAAGAGGATTAGCCGGGCACATCCCCACTGGAGGGGACGTCAGGACAGGCTTTCCCTCAGCTAAAGGAAGTGTGAAGTGTCATCTATAACTGCCGGTTGTGTGAAGAACTGTGTAATAAAGAATGCCTTTTGTTTGCACCGAATCATGCCTGGAAAGTGTTTATACGTCGGACGACATCTGCACCACCACACTCTGCCCCACCGAGACATCTCCCGTCCCGATAGTGACGGCGGAGCCAGGGGTAAGCCTGATAGCAAGGGCCATGACTACAACCCTGGAGGCACCCCTGGCACCCCGTTACACTATGATCCCACCCGTGCCCCCCGTTCTGGTAATGACCTAAGACTGACATTCTAAACAATTCGAAGCTCCCACTCCCATCTTCAAGATTTCTCACGAGCTGTGCCAATGCTCTGGAACACACTACCAAGAACAATCTGATGAATTCCCAACATCCACACTTTTAAGCGGGCCCTAAAAATGCATTTCGTTAGACTAGCCTATCACCTCACTGCCCTGATCTAATCTAGTCCCTTTCTGCCCTTCATAAAATTTACTTCCAATTCTTGTCCCCTGTATCTTCTGATTCCATTTCTCGTCATGTATTGTTTACACTTTATACCAGTATAGATTCTGGCTGGCGACCGGTCCACGCAGCTGGGTTTGAATCCCCTATGAAAGCGATGGCTGGACCATATATGATAAGCTTCCCCCCCATTCACCTTTTGTGCCTCCCCTATTTCTTCATAGACTGTAAGCTTATGAGCAGGGCCCTCACTCCTCTTGGTATCTTAATCTTGTTATTTTGTACTGTCTCATATTGTCTGTGCATGTCCCCTCTGAATTGTGAAGCGCTGCGGAATATGTTGGCGCTATAGCAATAACAATTATTATTAGCATTATTATTCCTTCTTTTGTTTGACATATCACTTCTTGGGAGGGGCTATATACTCGCATGCACATGCCTCAGTGCTGGCTATATTCCAAGGTTGATGGATGTTTGGAGTCCCAACTCCTCAGTTTAGGATCATTTTGCTGAGTGATCACTTTTGCTTCTCTGTGTGGTTTGTTTGTATTCTTCCCTTTCCAACATTCTCCCAATCTGTTTAGGTTGGGGTTGTGGAGGGGTTCCACTCATTCTGTATGTGTTTTTTGGTTTCTTTCAATTTCTTCTATCTTTGCTGTAGGACTGTGTGAACACATCTCTAGCCCTCTGTCTCACCCTCAGCTTGCGTACTCTACTTTTATGTTTATTGGTGTTTTGTATTACACTTGGTTTACAATTTATGGCACAGGTATGGACACTCAGGGTCAGCCAACCTTCAGAGGGGACACCATTGCGTTACATTAGGGAGCCACCCTCTTCGGTAAGGCAGGGGAAAAATAGGGTCAGATTTAGCGTACTCATAGTCTGTATAGGGACCTGTTATTAACCCTCCGTCACATACAATATCGGTTCTAACGAGTTCACATACAATGTGACTGTCAGGCGCAGGCCAGAAAAATACCTATAATATCTAATGTTTGCAATTTTTAGTGCTCTAATAGTGATTAGTGACCTTCATAGGGATGTAATAAAAAAGAGAACACATAATCAGGTGCAAAAAAAAACCATTTACTTAACATAAAACTAATAACTCTGAAATACAAACATTTCAAAACTCCCGCCAAATAGTCCCCAGTTCGAATCTGTCAAAAAACTCTACAAAGAAAATTTATGGAAAGAAACTTAATTTTAAGGTACTTTAAGTACTATTAAACACATATTCAATCAGAATTAGATCCTGAAGTTTCCCCAGAAAAATTACACTTGCAGAGCATGTGATGAATAAAACCATAAAATACCAACCTTATTGAGTGTGAAGTGTTCACATACAATGAGCCTGAGAGATTAGCGCAGTTATATCTGTCCTCCTGAAGCTCTGCAATCCAACTGTGGTATGAGGTTTCACAGAGCTGCTAGAGACAGGAGACTACCTGGAGGGAGGGGATTTCCTCACAATCTGGTGAGGAAGGAAAAATGAAAGTAAAAGAGATGTGCCTGTCAGGCCTATTGTATGTGACGGAGGGTTCACATCTCTCCTGGTTTGTTTTTCCATCTGTGAAAAGACTCAGCTGTACCAATGGGACTTTATTAAAGGTCAGCTAATGGCACGGCCCTACTGCTTTTACCCCTAACCCTATATGTTTAACACTTTTATGACCTATCCTCATCCCTAAAGTGTCTTTTTTCTATATCACCTAATTGAAAATATTTGAGAGGCTACGTTTATGCTATGATGAATATATTGGGATATGTCGACTTCTTGGGAGGCTTGGAAAGGAGCTAAAATGTTCTCAATTATTACAGACACATACATTTTTAGGTTCTCTAAAATGTCTTTCTCCTCTAGTAACTCATTGTAAACATTTGGTAGACACCTAAAATAGAAATAGAGTGCAGATTATTTAATATGTTGCTCCTCGGGGGCGTGGAAAGGGAATAATGTATTCTCTATTATTACCGAAAGGTACAATGTATTTTCTGGAAGTCTTTCAAATGGGTGTTGATATCATGGTCATGCTGCTTGTGTTGATGACCACTTACTTTTAACACTTTAAGGATCTTTTTTGCCCCCTAATGTCTCTGCCTTTTATTGTACCTTATTAAAAATATTTTAGAAATAGCTGCAATATGTTGGGGTGGCCATTTAGTGATTTGTTGACTCCTCGGGGGCGTGGAAAGGAGATAATGTAATCTCAAATATTACAGACACATACAATATGTACATCAAAGGGGTGTTGAAGCAAAAATATACCTTTTGCTCTTGTCTGGTGTTCAGATCTTGTTAATATTGGCAGTGGCAGCTGGTACTGGCAATACTGATCAGATGTCTAGTAAATGCAAGTGGTGTATAGGATTCTGGGCCAAGGATGACTATTAAGTGACTAATGGCTATAATGGTGGTAAGCTATATAGGGCCCCTACCTGTTGGCCTGATTTAAAGGGCCAAGATATATTACGTGTTGATTCTGAGATACACTTATGCAGCAGCCATGTGAGATTCCTATCATACTTGCAAATGGCATATTATAAATATCTCGAAAGCCTGAACTGACATGACCTGTTTTGCGATCATATCCCCGACATACCGTTTCTAGATTTTTTTTCAAGTTAATTTTTCTCTCGACAAATACATTGCTTGTAATTTTTCTCAAAACTTTATGAACAAAAGCTGATGTGACACGGTGATGACTGAGCGGCGTGATTTATTACACGCATTCGTACAAGGACACTGTACCTGACATGTCTATACAATCTACTGGAAAGGAACATTCACAACAACAAAGCTTTGTTTATTAATTCTCGCTCGCACCTTGTGCTACCCGCTCGCTCCACCCAATCTGGATAAACCTGTTCAGAGCTGACCAGACACCATTGTCTTTAATTCCAGCCTTCTCAAGCAATTAACCTCAAGAAACCAAAAAATATGTTTTTTCTATGGCCCAGATTCATCAAGACTAAAGGGTGCTTTACACGCTGCGATCTCGCTAGCATGCGTACCCGTCTCCATCATTTCTGCATCACGGGCAAATCACTGCCTGTGGCGCACAAAATCGCTCGGACCCGTCACACGCACTTACCTGCCCAGCGACGTCGCTGTGACCAGCGAACCGCCTCCTTTCTAAGGGGGCGGCTCATTCAGCATCATAGCACGTCACTAAGCGGCCGCCCAATAAAAGCGGGGGGGTGGAGATGAGCAGGACGTAACATCCCGCCCACCTCCTTTCTTTCTCATTGCTGGCGGCCGCAGATAAGGTGAGGTTCCTTGTTCCTGCAGTGTCACACGTAGCGATGTGTGCTGCCGCAGGAACGACGAACAACATGGTACCTGCAGCAGCAACGATAATTGGGAATAGGGGGGCATGTCAACAAGCAACGATTTTGAGCGATTTTGCGACCTTTTTCGATCGCACGTAAGTGTCACACGAAGCGACATCGCTAAAGAGGCCGGATGTGCATCATGAATTCCGTGACCCCAACGACATCACTTTAGCGATGTCGCTGCATGTAAAGCGGCCCTAAGGTATTGCACTGGAGCAATATACGTGAAACCTCGTAACAAATTTTCTGCATTGTTCAGCTTATGTTTATATGTTTTTACCTATTTCTTTATGTATCCATCAAATAAGTATCTATCACATATCCATTTATCTCATATCTATCTTACAAGTAGTTTTTATGAGTTGCCGTCCAAACTCCAGTGATGTCGAAACACAAGTCTTTTTAAGGCTGACTCTGACACCCAGTTGTTTCTGCGTATTAAATAAGCTCTATGCTCTGTTACCTTGTGCCTTGGTGTTTGTCCCATCACATTTCCCAGTTTGAAATTGTCTCAGCAAATTCCTGTTTATAGCTACTAACTACTTGTCGGATCGAACCGCTCGGATCCGTTGGCAGTGCCCGTTCATGGCTCGAGGGTTTCCAGACCCGGGGGCTTGGGGGCCATACTCTAAAGTAAAAGGAGATATTTACAGGGGGATTATAGTTCATGACGCCACCCGTGGTGTGCGGTAATTGGGAGTACCGCCGCTGCCGTTGGGAGCACCCTGGACGATGGAAGGTGTCGTTACCCTCCACGAGCAGGGGTATGCCCCAGGGCTCTGAAGATGATACTGGGTGCCGTGACGGGGTGATCACTCATGTACTCACTCAGCCAGTAAGCAGACACTGACAACCGGGTAAACGAAGTCTCTAGGTGCCGCTGCCTCTCAAGGGGAGCTGGTCCGGGTCCCGTTCCCTGCAGTGCTGCCTGGTGATCCGTGACCTGCCTCCTGGCACAAAGTTTACATTCACTGTAGTGGCCCGGTAGTCTGGAACTTGCCAGGCCCCGCTCCCCACTGTGGCTAAGTGTGGGAGCCTGCTCTCAGGGCTCACTCTTGGGATTTTAGTGGGCTGCTTAAATGGAAGGCCCTATCCCCCTCGTTGTGCTAGTGCCCTGATTCTGGAGCTGGTAGGAACAGTCCATAAAGGCTCCACTCTCAGCAGGTTAATTGCCGGGTTGCCTGAAGCTTCTCCCCGACCTAGGGTCCGTGTACCCCGCCGTGCTTTTGGTCCCGGACCGGTGATAGGACCAGGCTGCTGTCCGTCCACTTTAACAGGTCCAGGCACCTTCCCTCAATCCCCTGCAACTGGGGGTCCAACTCCTCTAGGTCCAGATCACCATCTGCAACCTAGACAGCAACTCTTGGGAGCCACGGCACCCTGCTTCCTCCACTTCACTCCACTTCCTTTACTTCACTTCACTGACACTCTACTGACCTTCCCTTCCTGCCCCTAGGTGGGCGACCCTATTCCGCTTAAGCCGCCCACTGGTGTGTCTGGTGAGTGTGGTGCAGGGTGTTCCTAAGATTTGATTTGCTGTTGGAGGCAGCACTGTAAGATGGGGACCCAGAACCATGAGGGATTTGAATATTGCACTAAAGGAAAAGAGCGTGCAGTACCCTGTGATGACCTGATAGTCCAGGGGCATCACACTTGTACTTACTGGCTCAGACCTATAAGTCAACCCTTCATCTGCTGTAAGCATTGCAAACTCCTCTCTGGACTTGATCACACTACAAATGCTGTTGAATCAGAGTTTATGTTCTCTACGAAAAAAAAATTGCCTGTTTATCTATGCTGTCAGTGCTTTTGCTGGTAAACCCTTCATCTGCAGTAATCATACAAAACTCTTCTCTGGACTTGTTCACACTACAAATGCTGCTGAGATCCTATACTCACTATAGTACTTCAGTTACTGTGTGTGTCATTCTTGGCTTTGTATCTTCAGATGTTTCCTACTCCACTTGTTTACTGACTGTCCTTTGCATCACTGTACCATGTGTCATCTGCCAAGTCCTTCCCCCTGTGCCGTCACATTTTTCCCTCTGTTCACTCTGACCTGTGCCTTGGCATTTGTACTATCTCGTTTCTCTGCTGGAAATTGTCTCAGCAAACTCCTGTGTATACCTGAAAACTACATGTACTTCCTGGCTCAGATCTATATCTCAACCATTCATCTGCTGTAAGCATCTCAAACTCCTCTCTGGACTTGTTCACACTACATATAATGTTGCATCAGTGTTTATCTTCTATACCCAAAATAATGTTTGCCTCTTCATCTATACAGTCAGTGCTTATCCATTTGCTTGCTAGTTAACCCTTCATCTGCTGTAATGATATTAAACTCTTCTCTGGACGTGTACATGCTACGCATGCTGCTGAGATCCTGAACTCACTATAGTACTTCAGTTACTTGAGTGTGATTTCTAGCTTTGCATCTTCTTATGCTTCCTACACCGCTCATTTGCATCACTGTTCCACGTTCCATTTGCCAAGTCCTTCCCCCTGTGCCGTCACATTTTTCCCTCTGTTCACCCTGACCTGTGCCTTGGCATTTGTACTATCACGTTTCTCTGCTGGAAATTGTCTCAGCAAACTCCTGTGTATACCTGAAAACTACATGTACTTCCTGGCTCAGATCTATATCTCAACCATTCATCTGCTGTAAGCATCTCAAACTCCTCTCTGGACTTGTTCACACTACATATAATGTTGCATCAGTGTTTATCTACTATACCCAAAATAATGTTTGCATCTTCATCTATACAGTCAGTGCTTATCCATTTGCTTGCTAGTTAACCCTTCATCTGCTGTAATGATATTAAACTCTTCTCTGGACTTGTATATGCTACACATGCTGCTGAGATCCTGAACTCACTATAGTACTTCAGTTACTTGTGTGTGATTTCTAGCTTTGCATCTTCTTATGCGTCCTACTCCGCTCATTTGCATCACTGTTCCATGTTCCATTTGCCAAGTCCTTCCCCCTGTGCCGTCACATTTTTCCCTCTGTTCACCCTGACCTGTGCCTTGGCATTTGTACTATCACGTTTCTCTGCTGGAAATTGTCTCAGCAAACTCCTGTGTATACCTGAAAACTACATGTACTTCCTGGCTCAGATCTATATCTCAACCATTCATCTGCTGTAAGCATCTCAAACTCCTCTCTGGACTTGTTCACACTACATATAATGTTGCATCAGTGTTTATCTTCTATACCCAAAATAATGTTTGCCTCTTCATCTATACAGTCAGTGCTTATCCATTTGCTTGCTAGTTAACCCTTCATCTGCTGTAATCATACAAAACTCTTCTCTGGACTTGTTCACACTACAAATGCTGCTGAGATCCTATACTCACTATAGTACTTCAGTTACTGTGTGTGTCATTCTTGGCTTTGTATCTTCAGATGTTTCCTACTCCACTTGTTTACTGACTGTCCTTTGCATCACTGTACCATGTGTCATCTGCCAAGTCCTTCCCCCTGTTCCGTCACATTTTTCCCTCTGTTCACCCTGACCTGTGCCTTGGCATTTGTACTATCACGTTTCTTTGCTGGAAATTGTCTCAGCAAACTCCTGTGTATACCTGAAAACTACATGTACTTCCTGGCTCAGATCTATATCTCAACCATTCATCTGCTGTAAGCATCTCAAACTCCTCTCTGGACTTGTTCACACTACATATAATGTTGCATCAGTGTTTATCTACTATACCCAAAATAATGTTTGCATCTTCATCTATACAGTCAGTGCTTATCCATTTGCTTGCTAGTTAACCCTTAATCTGCTGTAATCATACAAAACTCTTCTCTGGACTTGTTCACACTACAAATGCTGCTGAGATCCTATACTCACTATAGTACTTCAGTTACTGTGTGTGTCATTCTTGGCTTTGTATCTTCAGATGTTTCCTACTCCACTTGTTTACTGACTGTCCTTTGCATCACTGTACCATGTGTCATCTGCCAAGTCCTTCCCCCTGTGCCGTCACATTTTTCCCTCTGTTCACTCTGACCTGTGCCTTGGCATTTGTACTATCACGTTTCTCTGCTGGAAATTGTCTCAGCAAACTCCTGTGTATACCTGAAAACTACATGTACTTCCTGGCTCAGATCTATATCTCAACCATTCATCTGCTGTAAGCATCTCAAACTCCTCTCTGGACTTGTTCACACTACATATAATGTTGCATCAGTGTTTATCTTCTATACCCAAAATAATGTTTGCCTCTTCATCTATACAGTCAGTGCTTATTCATTTGCTTGCTAGTTAACCCTTCATCTGCTGTAATGATATTAAACTCTTCTCTGGACGTGTACATGCTACACATGCTGCTGAGATCCTGAACTCACTATAGTACTTCAGTTACTTGAGTGTGATTTCTAGCTTTGCATCTTCTTATGCTTCCTACACCGCTCATTTGCATCACTGTTCCACGTTCCATTTGCCAAGTCCTTCCCCCTGTGCCGTCACATTTTTCCCTCTGTTCACCCTGACCTGTGCCTTGGCATTTGTACTATCACGTTTCTCTGCTGGAAATTGTCTCAGCAAACTCCTGTGTATACCTGAAAACTACATGTACTTCCTGGCTCAGATCTATATCTCAACCATTCATCTGCTGTAAGCATCTCAAACTCCTCTCTGGACTTGTTCACACTACATATAATGTTGCATCAGTGTTTATCTACTATACCCAAAATAATGTTTGCATCTTCATCTATACAGTCAGTGCTTATCCATTTGCTTGCTAGTTAACCCTTCATCTGCTGTAATGATATTAAACTCTTCTCTGGACTTGTATATGCTACACATGCTGCTGAGATCCTGAACTCACTATAGTACTTCAGTTACTTGTGTGTGATTTCTAGCTTTGCATCTTCTTATGCTTCCTACTCCGCTCATTTGCATCACTGTTCCATGTTCCATTTGCCAAGTCCTTCCCCCTGTGCCGTCACATTTTTCCCTCTGTTCACCCTGACCTGTGCCTTGGCATTTGTACTATCACGTTTCTCTGCTGGAAATTGTCTCAGCAAACTCCTGTGTATACCTGAAAACTACATGTACTTCCTGGCTCAGATCTATATCTCAACCATTCATCTGCTGTAAGCATCTCAAACTCCTCTCTGGACTTGTTCACACTACATATAATGTTGCATCAGTGTTTATCTTCTATACCCAAAATAATGTTTGCCTCTTCATCTATACAGTCAGTGCTTATCCATTTGCTTGCTAGTTAACCCTTCATCTGCTGTAATCATACAAAACTCTTCTCTGGACTTGTTCACACTACAAATGCTGCTGAGATCCTATACTCACTATAGTACTTCAGTTACTGTGTGTGTCATTCTTGGCTTTGTATCTTCAGATGTTTCCTACTCCACTTGTTTACTGACTGTCCTTTGCATCACTGTACCATGTGTCATCTGCCAAGTCCTTCCCCCTGTTCCGTCACATTTTTCCCTCTGTTCACCCTGACCTGTGCCTTGGCATTTGTACTATCACGTTTCTTTGCTGGAAATTGTCTCAGCAAACTCCTGTGTATACCTGAAAACTACATGTACTTCCTGGCTCAGATCTATATCTCAACCATTCATCTGCTGTAAGCATCTCAAACTCCTCTCTGGACTTGTTCACACTACATATAATGTTGCATCAGTGTTTATCTACTATACCCAAAATAATGTTTGCATCTTCATCTATACAGTCAGTGCTTATCCATTTGCTTGCTAGTTAACCCTTAATCTGCTGTAATCATACAAAACTCTTCTCTGGACTTGTTCACACTACAAATGCTGCTGAGATCCTATACTCACTATAGTACTTCAGTTACTGTGTGTGTCATTCTTGGCTTTGTATCTTCAGATGTTTCCTACTCCACTTGTTTACTGACTGTCCTTTGCATCACTGTACCATGTGTCATCTGCCAAGTCCTTCCCCCTGTGCCGTCACATTTTTCCCTCTGTTCACTCTGACCTGTGCCTTGGCATTTGTACTATCACGTTTCTCTGCTGGAAATTGTCTCAGCAAACTCCTGTGTATACCTGAAAACTACATGTACTTCCTGGCTCAGATCTATATCTCAACCATTCATCTGCTGTAAGCATCTCAAACTCCTCTCTGGACTTGTTCACACTACATATAATGTTGCATCAGTGTTTATCTTCTATACCCAAAATAATGTTTGCCTCTTCATCTATACAGTCAGTGCTTATTCATTTGCTTGCTAGTTAACCCTTCATCTGCTGTAATGATATTAAACTCTTCTCTGGACGTGTACATGCTACACATGCTGCTGAGATCCTGAACTCACTATAGTACTTCAGTTACTTGAGTGTGATTTCTAGCTTTGCATCTTCTTATGCTTCCTACACCGCTCATTTGCATCACTGTTCCACGTTCCATTTGCCAAGTCCTTCCCCCTGTGCCGTCACATTTTTCCCTCTGTTCACCCTGACCTGTGCCTTGGCATTTGTACTATCACGTTTCTCTGCTGGAAATTGTCTCAGCAAACTCCTGTGTATACCTGAAAACTACATGTACTTCCTGGCTCAGATCTATATCTCAACCATTCATCTGCTGTAAGCATCTCAAACTCCTCTCTGGACTTGTTCACACTACATATAATGTTGCATCAGTGTTTATCTACTATACCCAAAATAATGTTTGCATCTTCATCTATACAGTCAGTGCTTATCCATTTGCTTGCTAGTTAACCCTTCATCTGCTGTAATGATATTAAACTCTTCTCTGGACTTGTATATGCTACACATGCTGCTGAGATCCTGAACTCACTATAGTACTTCAGTTACTTGTGTGTGATTTCTAGCTTTGCATCTTCTTATGCTTCCTACTCCGCTCATTTGCATCACTGTTCCATGTTCCATTTGCCAAGTCCTTCCCCCTGTGCCGTCACATTTTTCCCTCTGTTCACCCTGACCTGTGCCTTGGCATTTGTACTATCACGTTTCTCTGCTGGAAATTGTCTCAGCAAACTCCTGTGTATACCTGAAAACTACATGTACTTCCTGGCTCAGATCTATATCTCAACCATTCATCTGCTGTAAGCATCTCAAACTCCTCTCTGGACTTGTTCACACTACATATAATGTTGCATCAGTGTTTATCTTCTATACCCAAAATAATGTTTGCCTCTTCATCTATACAGTCAGTGCTTATCCATTTGCTTGCTAGTTAACCCTTCATCTGCTGTAATCATACAAAACTCTTCTCTGGACTTGTTCACACTACAAATGCTGCTGAGATCCTATACTCACTATAGTACTTCAGTTACTGTGTGTGTCATTCTTGGCTTTGTATCTTCAGATGTTTCCTACTCCACTTGTTTACTGACTGTCCTTTGCATCACTGTACCATGTGTCATCTGCCAAGTCCTTCCCCCTGTTCCGTCACATTTTTCCCTCTGTTCACCCTGACCTGTGCCTTGGCATTTGTACTATCACGTTTCTTTGCTGGAAATTGTCTCAGCAAACTCCTGTGTATACCTGAAAACTACATGTACTTCCTGGCTCAGATCTATATCTCAACCATTCATCTGCTGTAAGCATCTCAAACTCCTCTCTGGACTTGTTCACACTACATATAATGTTGCATCAGTGTTTATCTACTATACCCAAAATAATGTTTGCATCTTCATCTATACAGTCAGTGCTTATCCATTTGCTTGCTAGTTAACCCTTAATCTGCTGTAATCATACAAAACTCTTCTCTGGACTTGTTCACACTACAAATGCTGCTGAGATCCTATACTCACTATAGTACTTCAGTTACTGTGTGTGTCATTCTTGGCTTTGTATCTTCAGATGTTTCCTACTCCACTTGTTTACTGACTGTCCTTTGCATCACTGTACCATGTGTCATCTGCCAAGTCCTTCCCCCTGTGCCGTCACATTTTTCCCTCTGTTCACTCTGACCTGTGCCTTGGCATTTGTACTATCACGTTTCTCTGCTGGAAATTGTCTCAGCAAACTCCTGTGTATACCTGAAAACTACATGTACTTCCTGGCTCAGATCTATATCTCAACCATTCATCTGCTGTAAGCATCTCAAACTCCTCTCTGGACTTGTTCACACTACATATAATGTTGCATCAGTGTTTATCTTCTATACCCAAAATAATGTTTGCCTCTTCATCTATACAGTCAGTGCTTATCCATTTGCTTGCTAGTTAACCCTTCATCTGCTGTAATGATATTAAACTCTTCTCTGGACTTGTACATGCTACACATGCTGCTGAGATCCTGAACTCACTATAGTACTTCAGTTACTTGAGTGTGATTTCTAGCTTTGCATCTTCTTATGCTTAATACGCCGCTCATTTGCATCACTGTTCCACGTTCCATTTGCCAAGTCCTTCCCCCTGTGCCGTCACATTTTTCCCTCTGTTCACCCTGACCTGTGCCTTGGCATTTGTACTATCACGTTTCTCTGCTGGAAATTGTCTCAGCAAACTCCTGTGTATACCTGAAAACTACATGTACTTCCTGGCTCAGATCTAAATCTCAACCATTCATCTGCTGTAAGCATCTCAAACTCCTCTCTGGACTTGTTCACACTACATATAATGTTGCATCAGTGTTTATCTTCTATACCCAAAATAATGTTTGCCTCTTCATCTATACAGTCAGTGCTTATCCATTTGCTTGTTAGTTAACCCTTCATCTGCTGTAATGATATTAAACTCTTCTCTGGACTTGTATATGCTACACATGCTGCTGAGATCCTGAACTCACTATAGTACTTCAGTTACTTGTGTGTGATTTCTAGCTTTGCATCTTCTTATGCTTCCTACTCCGCTCATTTGCATCACTGTTCCACGTTCCATTTGCCAAGTCCTTCCCCCTGTGCCGTCACATTTTTCCCTCTGTTCACCCTGACCTGTGCCTTGGCATTTGTACTATCACGTTTCTCTGCTGGAAATTGTCTCAGCAAACTCCTGTGTATACCTGAAAACTACATGTACTTCCTGGCTCAGATCTAAATCTCAACCATTCATCTGCTGTAAGCATCTCAAACTCCTCTCTGGACTTGTTCACACTACATATAATGTTGCATCAGTGTTTATCTTCTATACCCAAAATAATGTTTGCCTCTTCATCTATACAGTCAGTGCTTATCCATTTGCTTGTTAGTTAACCCTTCATCTGCTGTAATGATATTAAACTCTTCTCTGGACTTGTATATGCTACACATGCTGCTGAGATCCTGAACTCACTATAGTACTTCAGTTACTTGTGTGTGATTTCTAGCTTTGCATCTTCTTATGCTTCCTACTCCGCTCATTTGCATCACTGTTCCACGTTCCATTTGCCAAGTCCTTCCCCCTGTGCCGTCACATTTTTCCCTCTGTTCACCCTGACCTGTGCCTTGGCATTTGTACTATCACGTTTCTCTGCTGGAAATTGTCTCAGCAAACTCCTGTGTATACCTGAAAAATACATGTACTTCCTGGCTCAGATCTATATCTCAACTATTCATCTGCTGTAAGCATCTCAAACTCCTCTCTGGACTTGTTCACACTACATATAATGTTGCATCAGTGTTTATCTTCTATACCCAAAATAATGTTTGCCTCTTCATCTATACATTCAGTGCTTATCCATTTGCTTGCTAGTTAACCCTTCATCTGCTGTAATGATATTAAACTCTTCTCTGGACTTGTACATGCTACACATGCTGCTGAGATCCTGAACTCACTATAGTACTTCAGTTACTTGAGTGTGATTTCTAGCTTTGCATCTTCTTATGCTTAATACGCCGCTCATTTGCATCACTGTTCCACGTTCCATTTGCCAAGTCCTTCCCCCTGTGCCGTCACATTTTTCCCTCTGTTCACCCTGACCTGTGCCTTGGCATTTGTACTATCACGTTTCTCTGCTGGAAATTGTCTCAGCAAACTCCTGTGTATACCTGAAAACTACATTACTTCCTGGCTCAGATCTAAATCTCAACCATTCATCTGCTGTAAGCATCTCAAACTCCTCTCTGGACTTGTTCACACTACATATAATGTTGCATCAGTGTTTATCTTCTATACCCAAAATAATGTTTGCCTCTTCATCTATACAGTCAGTGCTTATCCATTTGCTTGTTAGTTAACCCTTCATCTGCTGTAATGATATTAAACTCTTCTCTGGACTTGTATATGCTACACATGCTGCTGAGATCCTGAACTCACTATAGTACTTCAGTTACTTGTGTGTGATTTCTAGCTTTGCATCTTCTTATGCTTCCTACTCCGCTCATTTGCATCACTGTTCCACGTTCCATTTGCCAAGTCCTTCCCCCTGTGCCGTCACATTTTTCCCTCTGTTCACCCTGACCTGTGCCTTGGCATTTGTACTATCACGTTTCTCTGCTGGAAATTGTCTCAGCAAACTCCTGTGTATACCTGAAAACTACATGTACTTCCTGGCTCAGATCTATATCTCAACCATTCATCTGCTGTAAGCATCTCAAACTCCTCTCTGGACTTGTTCACACTACATATAATGTTGCATCAGTGTTTATCTTCTATACCCAAAATAATGTTTGCCTCTTCATCTATACAGTCAGTGCTTATCCATTTGCTTGCTAGTTAACCCTTCATCTGCTGTAATCATACAAAACTCTTCTCTGGACTTGTTCACACTACAAATGCTGCTGAGATCCTATACTCACTATAGTACTTCAGTTACTGTGTGTGTCATTCTTGGCTTTGTATCTTCAGATGTTTCCTACTCCACTTGTTTACTGACTGTCCTTTGCATCACTGTACCATGTGTCATCTGCCAAGTCCTTCCCCCTGTTCCGTCACATTTTTCCCTCTGTTCACCCTGACCTGTGCCTTGGCATTTGTACTATCACGTTTCTTTGCTGGAAATTGTCTCAGCAAACTCCTGTGTATACCTGAAAACTACATGTACTTCCTGGCTCAGATCTATATCTCAACCATTCATCTGCTGTAAGCATCTCAAACTCCTCTCTGGACTTGTTCACACTACATATAATGTTGCATCAGTGTTTATCTACTATACCCAAAATAATGTTTGCATCTTCATCTATACAGTCAGTGCTTATCCATTTGCTTGCTAGTTAACCCTTAATCTGCTGTAATCATACAAAACTCTTCTCTGGACTTGTTCACACTACAAATGCTGCTGAGATCCTATACTCACTATAGTACTTCAGTTACTGTGTGTGTCATTCTTGGCTTTGTATCTTCAGATGTTTCCTACTCCACTTGTTTACTGACTGTCCTTTGCATCACTGTACCATGTGTCATCTGCCAAGTCCTTCCCCCTGTGCCGTCACATTTTTCCCTCTGTTCACTCTGACCTGTGCCTTGGCATTTGTACTATCACGTTTCTCTGCTGGAAATTGTCTCAGCAAACTCCTGTGTATACCTGAAAACTACATGTACTTCCTGGCTCAGATCTATATCTCAACCATTCATCTGCTGTAAGCATCTCAAACTCCTCTCTGGACTTGTTCACACTACATATAATGTTGCATCAGTGTTTATCTTCTATACCCAAAATAATGTTTGCCTCTTCATCTATACAGTCAGTGCTTATCCATTTGCTTGCTAGTTAACCCTTCATCTGCTGTAATGATATTAAACTCTTCTCTGGACTTGTACATGCTACACATGCTGCTGAGATCCTGAACTCACTATAGTACTTCAGTTACTTGAGTGTGATTTCTAGCTTTGCATCTTCTTATGCTTAATACGCCGCTCATTTGCATCACTGTTCCACGTTCCATTTGCCAAGTCCTTCCCCCTGTGCCGTCACATTTTTCCCTCTGTTCACCCTGACCTGTGCCTTGGCATTTGTACTATCACGTTTCTCTGCTGGAAATTGTCTCAGCAAACTCCTGTGTATACCTGAAAACTACATGTACTTCCTGGCTCAGATCTAAATCTCAACCATTCATCTGCTGTAAGCATCTCAAACTCCTCTCTGGACTTGTTCACACTACATATAATGTTGCATCAGTGTTTATCTTCTATACCCAAAATAATGTTTGCCTCTTCATCTATACAGTCAGTGCTTATCCATTTGCTTGTTAGTTAACCCTTCATCTGCTGTAATGATATTAAACTCTTCTCTGGACTTGTATATGCTACACATGCTGCTGAGATCCTGAACTCACTATAGTACTTCAGTTACTTTTGTGTGATTTCTAGCTTTGCATCTTCTTATGCTTCCTACTCCGCTCATTTGCATCACTGTTCCACGTTCCATTTGCCAAGTCCTTCCCCCTGTGCCGTCACATTTTTCCCTCTGTTCACCCTGACCTGTGCCTTGGCATTTGTACTATCACGTTTCTCTGCTGGAAATTGTCTCAGCAAACTCCTGTGTATACCTGAAAACTACATGTACTTCCTGGCTCAGATCTAAATCTCAACCATTCATCTGCTGTAAGCATCTCAAACTCCTCTCTGGACTTGTTCACACTACATATAATGTTGCATCAGTGTTTATCTTCTATACCCAAAATAATGTTTGCCTCTTCATCTATACAGTCAGTGCTTATCCATTTGCTTGTTAGTTAACCCTTCATCTGCTGTAATGATATTAAACTCTTCTCTGGACTTGTATATGCTACACATGCTGCTGAGATCCTGAACTCACTATAGTACTTCAGTTACTTGTGTGTGATTTCTAGCTTTGCATCTTCTTATGCTTCCTACTCCGCTCATTTGCATCACTGTTCCACGTTCCATTTGCCAAGTCCTTCCCCCTGTGCCGTCACATTTTTCCCTCTGTTCACCCTGACCTGTGCCTTGGCATTTGTACTATCACGTTTCTCTGCTGGAAATTGTCTCAGCAAACTCCTGTGTATACCTGAAAACTACATGTACTTCCTGGCTCAGATCTATATCTCAACTATTCATCTGCTGTAAGCATCTCAAACTCCTCTCTGGACTTGTTCACACTACATATAATGTTGCATCAGTGTTTATCTTCTATACCCAAAATAATGTTTGCCTCTTCATCTATACAGTCAGTGCTTATCCATTTGCTTGCTAGTTAACCCTTCATCTGCTGTAATCATACAAAACTCTTCTCTGGACTTGTTCACACTACAAATGCTGCTGAGATCCTATACTCACTATAGTACTTCAGTTACTGTGTGTGTCATTCTTGGCTTTGTATCTTCAGATGTTTCCTACTCCACTTGTTTACTGACTGTCCTTTGCATCACTGTACCATGTGTCATCTGCCAAGTCCTTCCCCCTGTTCCGTCACATTTTTCCCTCTGTTCACCCTGACCTGTGCCTTGGCATTTGTACTATCACGTTTCTTTGCTGGAAATTGTCTCAGCAAACTCCTGTGTATACCTGAAAACTACATGTACTTCCTGGCTCAGATCTATATCTCAACCATTCATCTGCTGTAAGCATCTCAAACTCCTCTCTGGACTTGTTCACACTACATATAATGTTGCATCAGTGTTTATCTACTATACCCAAAATAATGTTTGCATCTTCATCTATACAGTCAGTGCTTATCCATTTGCTTGCTAGTTAACCCTTAATCTGCTGTAATCATACAAAACTCTTCTCTGGACTTGTTCACACTACAAATGCTGCTGAGATCCTATACTCACTATAGTACTTCAGTTACTGTGTGTGTCATTCTTGGCTTTGTATCTTCAGATGTTTCCTACTCCACTTGTTTACTGACTGTCCTTTGCATCACTGTACCATGTGTCATCTGCCAAGTCCTTCCCCCTGTGCCGTCACATTTTTCCCTCTGTTCACTCTGACCTGTGCCTTGGCATTTGTACTATCACGTTTCTCTGCTGGAAATTGTCTCAGCAAACTCCTGTGTATACCTGAAAACTACATGTACTTCCTGGCTCAGATCTATATCTCAACCATTCATCTGCTGTAAGCATCTCAAACTCCTCTCTGGACTTGTTCACACTACATATAATGTTGCATCAGTGTTTATCTTCTATACCCAAAATAATGTTTGCCTCTTCATCTATACAGTCAGTGCTTATCCATTTGCTTGCTAGTTAACCCTTCATCTGCTGTAATCATACAAAACTCTTCTCTGGACTTGTTCACACTACAAATGCTGCTGAGATCCTATACTCACTATAGTACTTCAGTTACTGTGTGTGTCATTCTTGGCTTTGTATCTTCAGATGTTTCCTACTCCACTTGTTTACTGACTGTCCTTTGCATCACTGTACCATGTGTCATCTGCCAAGTCCTTCCCCCTGTTCCGTCACATTTTTCCCTCTGTTCACCCTGACCTGTGCCTTGGCTTTTGTACTATCACGTTTCTTTGCTGGAAATTGTCTCAGCAAACTCCTGTGTATACCTGAAAACTACATGTACTTCCTGGCTCAGATCTATATCTCAACCATTCATCTGCTGTAAGCATCTCAAACTCCTCTCTGGACTTGTTCACACTACATATAATGTTGCATCAGTGTTTATCTACTCTAGCCAAAATAATGTTTGCATCTTCATCTATACAGTCAGTGCTTATCCATTTGCTTGCTAGTTAACCCTTAATCTGCTGTAATCATACAAAACTCTTCTCTGGACTTGTTCACACTACAAATGCTGCTGAGATCCTATACTCACTATAGTACTTCAGTTACTGTGTGTGTCATTCTTGGCTTTGTATCTTCAGATGTTTCCTACTCCACTTGTTTACTGACTGTCCTTTGCATCACTGTACCATGTGTCATCTGCCAAGTCCTTCCCCCTGTGCCGTCACATTTTTCCCTCTGTTCACTCTGACCTGTGCCTTGGCATTTGTACTATCACGTTTCTCTGCTGGAAATTGTCTCAGCAAACTCCTGTGTATACCTGAAAACTACATGTACTTCCTGGCTCAGATCTATATCTCAACCATTCATCTGCTGTAAGCATCTCAAACTCCTCTCTGGACTTGTTCACACTACATATAATGTTGCATCAGTGTTTATCTTCTATACCCAAAATAATGTTTGCCTCTTCATCTATACAGTCAGTGCTTATCCATTTGCTTGCTAGTTAACCCTTCATCTGCTGTAATGATATTAAACTCTTCTCTGGACTTGTACATGCTACACATGCTGCTGAGATCCTGAACTCACTATAGTACTTCAGTTACTTGAGTGTGATTTCTAGCTTTGCATCTTCTTATGCTTAATACGCCGCTCATTTGCATCACTGTTCCACGTTCCATTTGCCAAGTCCTTCCCCCTGTGCCGTCACATTTTTCCCTCTGTTCACCCTGACCTGTGCCTTGGCATTTGTACTATCACGTTTCTCTGCTGGAAATTGTCTCAGCAAACTCCTGTGTATACCTGAAAACTACATGTACTTCCTGGCTCAGATCTAAATCTCAACCATTCATCTGCTGTAAGCATCTCAAACTCCTCTCTGGACTTGTTCACACTACATATAATGTTGCCTCAGTGTTTATCTTCTATACCCAAAATAATGTTTGCCTCTTCATCTATACAGTCAGTGCTTATCCATTTGCTTGTTAGTTAACCCTTCATCTGCTGTAATGATATTAAACTCTTCTCTGGACTTGTATATGCTACACATGCTGCTGAGATCCTGAACTCACTATAGTACTTCAGTTACTTGTGTGTGATTTCTAGCTTTGCATCTTCTTATGCTTCCTACTCTGCTCATTTGCATCACTGTTCCACGTTCCATTTGCCAAGTCCTTCCCCCTGTGCCGTCACATTTTTCCCTCTGTTCACCCTGACCTGTGCCTTGGCATTTGTACTATCACGTTTCTCTGCTGGAAATTGTCTCAGCAAACTCCTGTGTATACCTGAAAACTACATGTACTTCCTGGCTCAGATCTAAATCTCAACCATTCATCTGCTGTAAGCATCTCAAACTCCTCTCTGGACTTGTTCACACTACATATAATGTTGCATCAGTGTTTATCTTCTATACCCAAAATAATGTTTGCCTCTTCATCTATACAGTCAGTGCTTATCCATTTGCTTGTTAGTTAACCCTTCATCTGCTGTAATGATATTAAACTCTTCTCTGGACTTGTATATGCTACACATGCTGCTGAGATCCTGAACTCACTTTAGTACTTCAGTTACTTGTGTGTGATTTCTAGCTTTGCATCTTCTTATGCTTCCTACTCTGCTCATTTGCATCACTGTTCCACGTTCCATTTGCCAAGTCCTTCCCCCTGTGCCGTCACATTTTTCCCTCTGTTCACCCTGACCTGTGCCTTGGCATTTGTACTATCACGTTTCTCTGCTGGAAATTGTCTCAGCAAACTCCTGTGTATACCTGAAAACTACATGTACTTCCTGGCTCAGATCTATATCTCAACTATTCATCTGCTGTAAGCATCTCAAACTCCTCTCTGGACTTGTTCACACTACATATAATGTTGCATCAGTGTTTATCTTCTATACCCAAAATAATGTTTGCCTCTTCATCTATACATTCAGTGCTTATCCATTTGCTTGCTAGTTAACCCTTCATCTGCTGTAATGATATTAAACTCTTCTCTGGACTTGTACATGCTACACATGCTGCTGAGATCCTGAACTCACTATAGTACTTCAGTTACTTGTGTGTGATTTCTAGCTTTGCATCTTCTTATGCTTCCTACTCCGCTCATTTGCATCACTGTTCCACGTTCCATTTGGCATGTCCTTCCCCCTGTGCCGTCACATTTTTCCATGTGTTCACCCTTGACCTGTGACTTAGAGAATCCACTTAACCAGCCCATAACACTATCTATTATCCATTTATCTCATTTACTCTATCTTTTCATTTGTCCATATATTTACCCATGGACTTAGCTAGTGGCGGAGTTGTGGCCACCATGGTGCTTACAGCCTAGAAACTTTCAGCTTGGTCTGGAACAGTCTCTTATCAGGGACATGACAATCTCAAATAACTGCTGTAACAATGGTCTCTGTGGTGGCGACTTCCTCTTTCAGGACCCTGCAGTTTGCTTGAAACAATTCTCAGTATTTCTCTCAGACATAATCCAAGCCTCATCATTAGCATTAAGTGCAGAGACTTCCTCTCCCACCCACTAGTCCTTATGATCACCAATGTGCAGGTGGTCTTCACTTCCCTTTTGTGACTCCTATCATGGGACTTAGTTCACATTTTTCTCATCAAGGGCCCACTGCACTCTTGGAGAAGATGACAAAAGTAGTAAAGACATACAACTGTTAGCATTCCCGGCACCCGTGAATTGTTTACCAGTATGGGGGTCTTGACCGACTCATCGGCTTCAGTCCAACTCCAACTGGTGGGAACACAACACCTCCTAGTTATCTAAACATTTACATACTTCCCAATGGCAGAAACATGGCGACATCTCTCAGCAGACATAGCAGTCTCTGTATTGGTGCCACCACATACCACATTGAGCTCTGACTTACCAACATTTGTGTTGGTGGAAGAGGGACATTTAAGGCCTACCAGGGAATAAATTCAACTTCTATGGAAAGCTTCCATGATGGACAGGGTTTACATAATCCTGCCCTTTTCAGCCCAGGATGGTGCAGATTTGCTCTGCCTGGATATGAAAATTCAGAACTGTCCTGGCAAATTTCAGACATTCAGAAATATGTTAGAGTTCTTCATCAGTCACTCAACTTTGGGCAGTCGCTGTCGCATTGCGGTCTATTTTGAATCTACTGGGCTCCGTCACATCATAGCAATTATTTGTTAGGTCTTCTGGCTTCTTCATTGGAACCACCTCTCTGCTTTAGGCCTCCTTCACAAGTCTGTGTTTCTGGTACGTGTGGTGTCCTTTTCCACCCATACCGGAGACATGGACACTAGTAGACCCATTAAATTCAATGGGTTTGGTCACATGTCCGTGTTTTCACATGGATCATGTGTCTGTGTGGAGGACACGCATGTCTAGTGACATGTCCACTTCTGGCCAGCAGCACGGATGTCCCACTGACTGCACACTGATGTGATCCATGAGACATCAGCGTGACACGTACCGAAGGATGACCAAGTCACTGAACAAAAGGGATTTTTATACTTACCTGTCTCCGCGCAGCTGTCTCTGGCGCTACTTTTGCTGCCAGGTCTGGCTCATTATGTCTCATGAATATTCACTGCATTGACTGCGGTCCCAGAAGCAAGTGTGACAGCAGCAGTGGAGACATGTAAGTATACAAGTTAATGCTGCCCATGTGCTATCCAATGTCACACGGATAGCACACGAACAGCACACATTGACAGACTGTCAGCTTGCCAAGTGTGGTGAGCGTGGCACGTGTGTTCATACCAAAGGCGTCTCATGCATCACGAAAAAACACAACAAAGGGACCACCGGGGACACAACATCAACGGAGGGCCCTGGAGTTAGTGAGAGGGGTAGATGGGACACCTCCTATGCTCACCTGCAGCTGTCCCTACTCTCCTCGCCAGTCCCTATACAGTCTTTGCAACTATCACCGAGCAGGAACTTGAGACGCTGAGAAGCCCTATAGATGCCCTGGCTAGTGAGATGCAGGTGAGGTTGCTAGACCCACCACTGCACTAATAAGACACAATAGAAGGAAAGACAAACCTGGGAAACAGAAACGAAAAAGGGATAAAGCCTGAGTTCAGTACAACTCCTCAGCAGGACCTTCCATCAAGGTGGCCAGAGAATGAGTTTGTATTTTCAGCAAGGATTGCTTGGAAACACCACTACTTAAACCTGAAGGGGTGTGTCTACAGAACAGCTGCAGGTTAAACACTCAGCTAGGAACTGCTGGACAACAAAACTGACATTAACTCATTAGGCAATGAAAGAAATAAAACCATGTTTACATGTAGAGTCTCAGATGGAAATGAGGGATTCCAACCCTGAATCCATCATTAGTCTCCAAAAATGGAGTGACATACATAGTAACACACAGATGACCCATGCAAATACACAACGGACTGTGCAAAACGTTCGTGTTTTGCACAGACGTGTGAAGGGTGCCTTAGGGGAATACAAATGCTCAAATTTGCTACTGGCTCTATGTGGGCCTCTTATATTATTCCTCCTCTTTTGAGTGGGAAGGTGCTTATAGCAGCCTCTGCACACTCTTAAAGGAGAAGTACTAGCTTTGTATCTCTTACTACTGAATAGTTCATTGGCAGCCATCAGCATCAACAGCTTTATCTTGCCTTCTCTCTTTGTAGTGGCCGCCATCGTTAACCTCTTTGTTAATGAGCTCTCATTAATTTGTCCGCGGGAGGGTGGAATACTTTCCAACAGTCCAGATTTTCTGTGGACAATCCTGTAACCCGAGCGAAAAAAAGGAACACAGCTTATACAAACCTCCCAAAAAAGTGTTCAGTTTGTGGTCCTTGTGGTTTGGGGCTTTCATCATGTTTCTCATAACTGGTGCAAGAGAAGTAAATTTCCCATCTTGAGTAAAACTGTGGAATGTTTCTAATTTTTACTCTAAAGTGAAGTTTTCCTTGAAGAAAATACAAAGCTGTAATGAAGGAAGGATAGGAGTTTTCTCTCTGCTGTTAATAAAGATGTTCTGTGCGGGGCATTGATGTAACCTCTGTGTGCCGGAGCATTCCTGATCATTTATGGCCTGTTACAACTCGCTGCAGCCAATCAGCCATCAAAACCAGTGCAGACTAAATAGCCGGGAGCACCGTCAATTATAGACAAAATACGGCATTTTATATATAATATCTGTATAAACAACGACCTTCCTAGTGCAACGCAAAAGCTGGATGATTAGCGGCATCTTTCCAGATGATGGGTGGTCACATGGCATTTTGTGTAGCCCTTTATTTCACCGTATAGAGGAACTAATCTTAGAGAGTTACAAATTGACTGGGTTAAAAATAGACATAAAAAAGTCTAGGTGCCATAATGCTCCAGTAGCCCTACGTCCCAAGCCCTGGGCATGTGGCTTCTGGACCTGTGCTTAGCAAGAAACCAGAGGGGATGGCTAACTACTCAATAACTAAGTCAGCTATCCCTCTGCTTTAGCCCAGACAGTATCAACAAGGTGGTTGCTTAGCCCTTAAAGGTAACCTTTCACCAGATTTGGCCCCTATAAGCTGCACCCACCACCAGTGGGCTCTTATATACAGCATTCCAGAATACTGTATATACACTTTTATAATACTCACCTAAGGGGACGATCTGGTCCGATGGGTGTCGCTGCTCTCCAGTTCGGCGCCTCCACTCTGCGGTGATAGCCGTTCTTTTTCTACCTAGCCCAGTGTGGATGACGCGTCCAACGTCATCCACACAGGCTGGCATTGAGATCCTGTGCAGGCGCACTTTGATTGGCCCTTCTCAGGGCAGATCAAAGTTTTGTACTGCGCATGTGCAGGCGGTCTTTAACCTTTCCTCGCATCTGCGCATTACAATACTTTGATCTGCCCTCAGTCGGGTAAATCAAAATGCGCCTGTGCAGGTCCATAATGATGGCCTGTGTGGATGACGTAGGACGCGTCATCCACACTGGGCTGGGTACAAGGAGGACGAAGATCCCCGCAGAGAGGAGGCACCGGACCGGAGAGAGGCGGCGCCGGACCACTCCCTAGGTGAGTACAATACAAAGTAGCCTCGGCTATTATCTACAGTATCTGGAATGCTGTATATACCAAAAACATAAGCAAAGCCCAACCTAGGACCCTTACAGTTACAGTAGATCAATTTTGGGCTACAAAGGGTTGGACCTTTTTGAAAATAGCTCACACCATTCGGGTGGAGCGCTATAATCCACTTAACCTGTGGCCTCCATTGTCCTCCAGCCTCTACGTGAAACTTATATCTGTTTTTCATAAAGTCAACAATTATTAAACTGGTCTCGAAGAAGGGAGTGTTGATTTCAAGTCCGGATAAAGCACTTAAGCCGTTTTCACTATATACAATTAGATGTCCAGCCAGGAACCAGACACATTCAGATATTTCCCATGTTGGCTTTGTTCGAACTGACAAGAAGATGCTTCTAATAATTACCCAGTACAATGAAGGAACGGCTTAGAGTGAAGAGCCCTGACAGGTGTAAGGTGGCGTGGCTTTATTGACAGGAGAAATGGCTTTAATGGAGACAGTGAAAGTTGCCTTAGGGTATCGTGGATACAGATCTGTGTAAGCGAGAACAGACAAGTGCACAATGAGACGTTGGGGGCATTGAAAAGCGTCTCCTGGTTTGGGGCAGCCATCTGAAAAAATAGCAACAGTAACATAAGTGATTAGGATTGAACTTGACTTCCATTACAATGAGACATCTACCATACGGAAATATGTGGAGTATTGTACAATTCTGTCTTAAAGTGGTTTTCTACCTCCTCTGACTGTGCGTTGTATTGTTTAGTGGTAGTATATAATACAATATTAGAAGCTTTATATTCATATTTACATTCCTGAAGGTTCCCAGAAATAGGGGCGGCCTACCGGACTTTGGGATCATTCAACAAACTTTCAAAATGGCACCGAAAAACAGTGCTCTATTCCCAGGCTCCGGGAAGCTTTGGCAAATCTCTAGGGTTCGTAGAACCAGGGGTGTCCTTATGGACTATGGTAAGAGTTAGCAAATGTCCAAGAAGGCACCGAAAAAAATATCCTTCCAGGCTACAAAAAGAAAAATTCAGTTTTGCCTCTGCAGTTAAAGGGAGGTTTTTGAAAGTAATTTGATTTCAGCATGAGTTAGGGATAGAGACCCCGAGTCCAAAGATGTGTCAGTTAGTTTACTGGGTGCTGCAGTTATGATAGGATCACAGTTCTAGCAGAGCTAAGATGATGAGCTGTGTATATCATCGCCAACAATACAGCTTTCTGTGTACATTTTTTTTGGAAAGAGAGCTGCTAATCAGTACTGGGGTTGGTTGGATTAGGAGACACAAAACACCTGGTCCTGTAGTGATAATCTCCTACTGATAAAACACTTATTGTATTGAAACATCAAAATACATCCCAGAAAGTGACACATCTCTGGAATCAAGGTCTCAGTTCCTATAATTTGGTGCTCTCAGCAAAAACGTGCTGACAGATTCCCTTTAAGATCTACATTGTAATGCTCGCACGAGTGAGGAGGGAGTGGACCCGCTGGATCAAGGCACCGATCTCTGGCCTGGAGCAGCATACCTGAATGGCTTCTGAGTTTTCACTAAGCCACGGGTGGTGGGGATAGGCTTGCACTGGTAGGTACCTCAGCAGCTGGCAGCAGAGGTATGGACACAATTACTTGTTTGGTAGGTGCAGCCGGGACGGCTGATGCAGCAGGCGTGGCCTAAATGGTATGCAGCAAAGACCGGTATGGCAGACTTGACCTATAGGGTACGATACAGCAGTGGCCAGTATAGCAGACTTGACTGACAGGATATGATGCAGCAGCAACGTATACATTGGGTACTGGAATCTAGAACGGTATTGGCAATGTGGAGCACAGCAAGAAACAGCAGCAATACTAAAGAACCTGAGAACTAGCAACATATAGACCACATTCGCCAGGCACCTCCCTTAAGGGGAAGGTGCCTTAAGTATCTGATGCCTCTCAGCCATAGACTGAAAGGCACTTCCGGGGTGGGGTGTACTGGCTTTCTAAGACAAGGTGCATGCGCACGTACTAAGAACACTCCCAGGAGGCCTGTCTGGCGACAAGGACGGTAGATGGAGCAGCCACTGCCATGTGGCTTGGAAGGTGGGTGCCGGAATCCCCGCCGGGGAAGGGGACCAGGACAGTGTGGGCATGCAGGTAAGGGCGTTAGATGCACTTCTGCACATTTTGCAAAATTTTCCTATATAACAGGTATATAAACCTGTTAAAGTGACTACATACTTCTAGGTAAGTTTGACCAATATCTACCAACAATATTGTGGATCCAAGATGAAAATACCCTATTTTGTGTCTACAGCTCTAAACCCTGCTTTACACGTTGCAATTTTGCATACGATATCGTATGCGATTTGCAACGCCCCCATTGTATGTGCGGCACGTTCAATTTGTTGAACATGCCGCACAAACAATTAACCCCCATCACACGTACTTACCTTCCATACGACCTCGATGTGAGCGGCGAACGTCCACTTCCTGGAGTGGGAGGGACGTTCAGCGTCACATCGACGTCACGCGGCAGCCGGCCAATAGATGCGGAGGGGCGGAGCTGAGCGGAACGTAAACATCCCGCCCACCTTCTTCCTTCCACATTGTCGGCCGGGAGCCGCTGGACGCAGGTAAGATCTGTTCATCGTACCCGGGGTGTCACACACTGCGATGTGTGCTACCCCGGGTACGATGAACAATCTGACGTTCAATCCATGAGGAATGAACGACGTGCGTGCGATGAACGTTTTAACGTTCAATCGCAATCGTACGTAGCTGTTATACACTGCAATGTACCTTACGATGCCGGATGTGCGTCACTTACGACGTGACCCCGCCGACACATCGTAAGATACATTGCAGCGTGTAAAGCGGGCTTTAGGCAGATCAAAGCATCTCCATGGTGAAAAACAATAAACAAACCCTATGTAGTCTGATCCTGACCCCATTTCTGGCTAATCTAGTACATATAAACAAATAAATAGAACCAGATGGGAGTATCAGACTACACAAGGTTTGTTTGTTGTCTGTTACCATGGAGACACATAACACTGGAGGAGAAAACTGTATAGACAAAACGTTAGGAGAATAATATCTGAAAACTTGCCTCCTTTTATCGCTTTTAGAGAAATAAAAGAAAATTGGCTGTGAACATGGACTTTCAGACGTTTCAATTGTCCATTTATAGAAGTTCGCGGAATATGTCTCCAGTTTTACTATCCACATAATGATTCATACCACTTGCGCACATGATAAGAGTATATATCGGATCATTACAATATATTATTTCCAAATGAAGGGAATGATTTACTCTCCACGGTGAAGGACCTCTCTCTCTCTAGCGTAAGGCTCTTCCCAAGTTTTCTATGCCGGAGTCTAAAACATGTTCAATTAATTAGAGTTTTGGGGATCACTGCACAGACATAAAAAGTGGCGATAAAACGTTTGTGACTATGAGATATCCTTTAAAACGCTCAATGAAATGCCTCGCTCTCACAGTTAAGAAAGTCTATTGTGAGAAGTGGTGACTATTTGTCTTTATTGGTGTCATAAAAAGTGTATTTATGGTCGGGAGATATTAAGAGGAATGGTAAAAAATTGGAAGACATAATTCGGGTTCTTCAGGCTTTTCTCCATTCCAATTTGCAATGGTGAAAGGCTAAGGGATATTGTCATATAGCCCTAATCCAAATAAAGAGATCACCCTATTAAAAAGAAAAAAATAATACGAGTTCCATTTTCTACAAGTTCTCAGATTTAATGCAGCCTTGGTCAAATGACGCTCGGATACATGCGGGGATTTGAATTCATTAATTTGTAGTAAGTGTCTCATTTTTGTGCCCATCAGAGCTGAAACATTTAACCTAAGCATACCAGCCGGGGAGCGGCATGCATAAAATCACATGTTTACAGCTACGGTACCCAAGATTAAAATTTTTATTAAAAAAAAATAATAGAATATAGTTCTCTCTATTAGAAAGGAATCCCATATATTTCGGTTGCAATGTTCAACCAGGTAACGAAGCGTGATAAGCCACCGCGAGGTCCTCATACCAGTCAAGGGTATTGTACGTGATGGTTTGTAATAAACATTGTCGAAGATGAAAGAAGTTTATCTTCATCCAACCCCTAATTCCTAACCTAAATACAAGAATAAAGGATGACGATGTAGACCATGTAACTTAGGGTATATGTACCTTACATTCTGTCTACTATTATGATCCATAGGGGATGGAAAGAAGTTAATCTTGGTCCCATCCTCTCATTCCTATTGGCAGTTTGAAGCAAAGAAGGTCTCCTCATCTCCACAGGTGAACAAGATTAACAAGAACAAAGGATGACGATGTAGACCATATAACTTAGGGTATACAGTATGTACCTTACATTCTGTCTGCTATGGGGATCCATGGGGGATGGAAAGAAGTTTATCTTGGTCTTACCCCTCATTCCTATTGGCAGTTTGAACTAAAGAAGGTCTCTTCATCTCTAGAGGTTAACAAGATTAACAAGCATGAAGGATGACCATGTAGACCATGTAACTTAGGATATATGTACCATACATTCTGTCTGTTATGGGGATCCATGGGGGATGGAAAGAAGTTTATCTTATTCCCACCCCCTCATTCCTATTTGCAGTTTGAATCAAAGAAGATCTCTTAATCACCAGAGGTTAACAAGAAGAACAAGAATGAAGGATGATGATGTAGACCATGTAACTAAGTTACATATGTATGTTGTATATGTTGTATATGTACCTTACATTCTGTTTGCTATGGGGATCCATGGAGGATGGAAAGAAGCTTATCTCGGTTCCAACTCCTCATTCTTATTGGTAGTTTTAACCAAAAAAGTCTCCTCGTCTCCAGAGGTTAACAAGAACAAAGGATGACTATGTACACCATGTAACTTAGGATATAAGTATCTTACATTCTGTCTACTATGGGGATCCATGAGGGATGGAAATACATTTTTCTTGGTCCCACCCCCTCATTCCTATTGGCAGTTTGAACTAAAGAAGGTCTCTTCATCTCCTGAAGTTAACAAGGGTGAAGATGTAGACCATGTAACTTAGGTTATATGTACCTTAAATTCTGTCTGCTATGGGGATCCATGCGGGTTGGAAAGAAGTTTACCTTGGTCCCTGATTCCTATTGACAGGTTGAAGCAAAGAAGGTCTCCTTATTTCCAGAGGTTAACAAGAATAAAGCTGTAGACCATGTAACTTAGGGTACATGTACCTTACATTCTGTCTGCTATGGGAATCCATGGGGGATGGAAAGAAGTTTATCTTGATCCCACCCTCTCATTCCTATTGGCAGTTTGAACAAAGAAGGTCTCCTCATCTCCAGAGGTTAACAAGGTTAACAAGAATGATGATGTAGACCATGTAACTTATCGCATATGTACCTTACCTTCTGTCTAATATAGGGATCCAAGGAGGATGGAAAGAAGCTTATCTCAGTTCCACCCCCTCATTCTTATTGGTAGTTTGAACCAAAAAAAAAAGGTCTTCTTGTCTCCAGAGGTTAACAAGAACAAAGGATGAAGATGTAGACCATGTAACTTAGGATATATGTATCTAACATTCTGTTTACTATGGGGATCCATGGGAGATGGAAAGAAGTTTATCTTGGTCCCACTCCCTCATTCCAATTGGCAGTTTGAACCAATGAAGGTCTCCTCATCTCTTAAGGTTCACAAGGTTAAGAAGAAAGAAGGATGACATTGTATCTGTACAAATGTATATCTACCTTACATTTTGTCTGCTATGGTGATCCATGGTGGATGGAAAGAAGGTTATCTTGGTCCCATCCCTAAATTCATTTTGGCAGTTTGAATCAAAGAAGGTCTCCTTGTGTCCAGAAACTAGGAAGGTTATCAAGAATGAAGGATGAAGATGTAGAGCATGTAACACAGAGTATGTGTACCTTACATTTATGCTATGGGGATCAATGGGGGATGAAAAGGAGCATGTATTCATCCTACTCACCATTCCCAATGGTATTCTAAAAGGGTTACCCTGTACGTGGTTAACCCCTTTGTAAATTAGGTAGTTGCCATTGTAAAATAAAAATAATGTATACTTACCTTCCGTACTGGCACAATTCCAGTGCTGTTGGTACAAGATCTTCCAAAGCTTATATGACATTGTTATGCCATGTGAGCCCTAAAGACAATCAATGGGATCTACATTTAAAAAGGGGTTGTCCAGGTAGTGAATGACCCCTTTAAGTCAAAGAAGGTCTCTCAATCTCTAGAGAAACTGCAAGGTTGATAAAGAAGGAAAGATGCTAGTACAGACCTTGCAACCTATGGCATACGTATGTAGCTCACATTCAGTCTGCTATGAGGATCCTTGGGGGATGGAAAGAAGTTCATCTTGGTCTCTCCCCCTCATTCCTATTGGTGTTTTAAACCAAAGATGGTTTCGGATCTACAGAGGAGCAGCAAGATTGACAAAGAAGAGAAGATGCAAGTGTGAACCAAACAGTCCTAAAGAAAAAGGACAAATGATCATCTTATGGTTAGATGGAATGGTGTACTAAACAGGATCAGAAAAGAGCATGCTCTTGATTTTCATTATTAGGTGGCCATCTTAAAATGTACAGTTATCTGTTTACAGAACCATTCCTTTTCCAAGAACTAATGGTAAGCCATAGTCTACTAAAACATATCCCACCTTGCCATGGTTGTATATGTACCAATTCCACATACATTGGGAAGTCCATGGGAACTTTGGAGAGTTGGAATTCAGTCCTTGTTGATACTTTCTCCTTTCTAGAGAAACCATATTGTGAAGGTAGCCATAAACATCAGACATTGATTGGCCAAACGTTGGTTCAGTCAACAGCTGTCCCTTCCATCCCCATCCATACAGAGGGTTAGTAGGAAGGCACCAATAAAAATTGGTAAAGTTGTCCTGCCCTATGAAAATCTATCGGTGTGGACATGTTTAATGTGCATAGGGGGTAAAAATTGATCCAAGCATCATAGAAACAGTGCAATGGAGGAAAAAAAAAACCAACAAAACGTTCTGTCCTGGCTTGCACCATAATAGAGGTCTTATTTTCTGACTTTTGTTATGGGTCCTCACTCTGAAAGTGCATCAGGAATTGACCACCATCTTGGTCCTTGCCATGGAGAGCTGGCGTTGTACAAGGATGCATTGGACTAGAAGACTCAATACAGTTACTTTATTTTCTCAAGGAATTTCTTATCCAGTCATTAATGTTCCATTTACTTAGCAATAGGTAGTAGAAGTAATAGTAAATTTGGCAATGAATAAAAAAAGATTTCTCTATAAGAAGATGAAGCCAAAAAGTTTTTAAAAGTTCTTACAAGTTCTTCTTTAATAAGTAATAGTCATGGATTGTGATATCATTAGTCGTTACATTACACAGTCCCTGAAGTGTGTCCCAGTTCTGTCTTTTTTTATGTGTGGCATTTTAGCACATGAGAGGACTGATGCAGAACACCTATGGGGAGTCTTGGAGATATAACGTTTAATAAGAGCTAATGATTTTTTAGCTGAGACAGCTCCATTACATTAAGAGTCATACTGCAAAGGAAAGAATAAAAAAATGTCCGGTTCAATGAATGGACCCTAAATATGTTCTATGTTCTTTAACCAATGGGATCATTCCCTTTTTGGAGTTTATTAAATTAAATGTGAAGAATCTCAAAAAAAGTATTTTACCCAACTTAAGATCAGTGTGACCGGCAGTGAGCGGCAAAATGTGGTGACCACAACATACTGTAATCCTCATCCCCAACTGTGACCCTCACACAGCCCTCCGTGCAGTATAATGAGCCGACATACAATATAATGGCCCCCATACCTCTTCACACAGTATAATGGCCACCACACAGCCCTCCGCACAGTATAATGACCCCCACTCAGCCTCCAAACAGTATAATGGCCACCACACAGCCCTCCGCACAGTATTATAGACCCCACACAAGCATTCACACTGTATAATTGCTTGCATACAGTATATAGCTCTCCATAAAGTATAAAAGCTTGCTCATAGACCTCAAAATATTATAAAGGCCCCCATATAGCCATCCAAATAACATAAAAGACCCAACCTAGCCCTCCATATAGTATTATGCACTCTCCATATAGTAAAATGCACCCCATAGGCTTCCATATAATATAATGAACCCCATAGTCCTTCATATATTATAATGGACCCCTATAGTTCTCCATTCACCCTCCATATAGTATAATGCATCCCCATAGTCTTTCATATAGTATAATACACAGCCCATAGTCCTTTATATACTATAATGCACCCCCATAGTCCTCCATATATTATAAAGCACCCCATAGTCCTCCATATATTATAATGTACCCACATAGTCCTCTTTATATTATAATGTACCCACATAGTCCTCTTTATATTATAATGTACCCACATAGTCCTCTTTATATTATAACGCACCCCATAGTCCTCCATATATTATAATGTACCCACATAGTCCTCTTTATATTATAATGTACCCACATAGTTCTCTTTATATTATAAAGCACCCCATAGTCCTCCATATAGTATAATACACAGCCCATAGTCCTCTATATACTATAATGCACCCCCATAGTCCTCCTTATATTATAAAGCACCTCATAGTCCTCCATATATTATAAAGCACCCCATAGTCCTCCATATATTATAATGTACCCACATAGTCCTCTTTATATTATAATGTACCCACATAGTTCTCCATATATTATAATGCACCTCATAGTCCTCCATATATTATAATGTACCCACATAGTCCTCTTTATATTATAATGTACCCACATAGTCCTCTTTATATTATAAAGCACCCCATAGTCCTCCATATAGTATAATACACAGCCCATAGTCCTCTATATACTATAATGCACCCCCATAGTCCTCCTTATATTATAAAGCACCTCATAGTCCTCCATATATTATAAAGCACCCCATAGTCCTCCATATATTATAATGTACCCACATAGTCCTCTTTATATTATAATGTACCCACATAGTTCTCCATATATTATAATGCACCTCATAGTCCTCCATATATTATAATGTACCCACATAGTCCTCTTTATATTATAATGTACCCACATAGTCCTCTTTATATTATAAAGCACCCCATAGTCCTCCATATAGTATAATACACAGCCCATAGTCCTCTATATACTATAATGCACCCCCATAGTCCTCCTTATATTATAAAGCACCTCATAGTCCTCCATATATTATAAAGCACCCCATAGTCCTCCATATATTATAATGTACCCACATAGTCCTCTTTATATTATAAGGCACCCCATAGTCCTCCATATAGTATAATACACCCTCCATATACATATACATTGAAGACGTATGGATTACCCGCATGATTAACCATACATTCTCACAATAGCTGCTATATTATATTAGATATAGTTAATTACATGCGGGTCATCTGGACTATATAAAGGACAATCGCAAAATATGAGCAAGAAACAAAAGAAAAAAAATGATCAACAGTCCAATATGTGCAAATAAATATTTTATTTTATTGGTCAAGTGAGGGGTTAAAACACCAGTGTTTTAACCCCTCACTTGACCAATAAAATAAAATATATATTTGCACATATTGGACTGTTGATCGTTTTTTTCTTTTGTTTCTTACACCCTCCATATAGTATAATGTATCCTATAGTCCTCCATATATTATAATGCACCCCCATAGTCCTCCATATATTATAATGCACCCTCATAGTCCCCCAAATATTATAATGCACCCCATAGTCCTCCACATAGTATATTGCACCTCCATAGTCCTCCAAATAGTATAATGCACCCATAGTCCTCCATATATTATAATGCACCCCACATAGTCCTCTGTATCTTATGAAGCTCAAACCATAGTTTGCCATATAATATAATGCATACCCATAGTCATCCATATAGTATAATGGCCCCCAAAGTACTCCAAATAGTATAATGCACTAAATAGTGCACTATATAGTATTATGGCCATTGGCCATCAATATACTTAATGACTTAAAAAAAGAAGTAAATACTCACCTCTCCTCGTTCCCCCGTTGCTCTGGTCTCCATAGTGGCGTGTGTCCTGCAGCTCTGCACATCAACGGACGTGCAATAGTGACATCATTGCACCTGCTGCGCTGAGACATAAGAGTGCTGACACAGCATGATGGCGGAGGAAACAAAGTGCTCCCTCTTTCATCATTGTTTTCAACTATATCGTCATCTGCGATGCCAATAGAATTGAAAGTGTGATGCCAGGTGGGTGGTATCTGGTGATGGTGCTGGCACTGGGCCCCCTGACTCTCGAGGCCCATACCGGTGGCATAGTCTGCCGCCATTGGTGGTATGCCACTGTACAATGGATCTGCACATAGTTACCTCACCATCTCAAAAAAACCCAAGACATGCCAAAGATGAAGGCAGAGATTGGACTGCCAATTGTGGGAAGTTTGGCATTTCATAGTGTTGTCAACTTTCAAAGACCAACCCTAAGGGTGAAGCTACAGGTGTTTCAGAAGTAGCAGTAGCACCTAGACCCTTTTGCTGTCACAAGTATCATAAGTAGTAAATGGGAGTCCAGTTAAACATTTTGTTTTGGGGTCCAGAAGCTTCAAGTAACTTATGTAATGGATGAAAAGTCATGTTCAGAAAGCATATGGAAAAAACATTGGGGCATGAAGGCGCAAATAGGGTCTTATCCGATGAGAAGTCATACAGACAAAGAAAGATTGTGCAGACACAAGACAATACATGAGTGAAAGCGATGTAGCTGCTGATGATCCATGTGTGAACACTCGGTACCGGCAATAGAGGATCTGCCCAGCTGTTGAAGACTTCAGGATGGAAGAATCCAGGAAACATCAATAGATCAAACTAATTCTATGAGTTTCAAAGCTATCCATGAGGCAGAAGATGGATAGCTTCGAAATGCGTAGAAGAAACCACATTTGATCTATTCATGTTTCCAGGACTCTTCCATCCTGACGTCTTCAACAGCACAGCATAAGAAACACGTGTTTTGCCTTCTGTTTTCTTAAGAAAGCAGGCGTCAAGTGTATGGCCACCACTGATGGTAGACTGAGCTGTCTGCTGATGTGGTGGAAGGAGAGAAGTGAAAGGATTGGAAGGGACTCAAATGGAAAGGAAAGGAAATAGTGAAGGAACATTCGAGAGAGTTTCTATAAAGCCTCAAGGCCACCACAGTATGAAAGCAGGTATTTAATTTCCCATAGAAATATGTCCATTGAAAGAGTAGAATTCTCAAAAATAGCTTGGGGCGGTCATTTGGACATCTCCCTTTCTTTATGTACTCGTTATACTTTTGGCACACCGGAGCAGCCTGAGCTCATCATCAGATCTAGTTCCTGCATATATTAAGGTTGGATATTAAGCAACCTATTAATCAGGTCCACACTGACATAACCATAGGCTTGTCTAAACCCTTTGTACTTTGCTCGAACATGCCACCCAAACCGGCGGTTCACATTTAAGCCAATGGCCCAATGCAATAGGCAATTTGGAGAATGGCCAGAATAATCTAACTCAGAGCATCCAGACAGCAATTGATAACGATAATTATGAATCATTACTATTAAAACTGTTTTTGGAAAGCTTTTTCCCATAGGCATGAAATGGATTGTAAGATTTCAAAAGATCTTTGTTTCACAATGCTTTCCTTATAAGCGCTGGGTAATTCTGTCCTGAATTTTTAATAAGATCATTGTATATTGTTTTCGGTTAGTCGAGCCGAAGAACAACCTTGTAGGGGATGCGAACAGGGACTTTCACTTTTGTGAACCTTTACTGCTTTATTATGGGGGTTTCACTTCCTAAAAATGTAGTTAGTTATATAAAAGTGACCATATCCTTGAGATGACTTCTAACCGTGCCATAAATATTCCTAATTGGGTCACTTAAAGGGCTTGATAGAGGAAATATGGCAGCTAGAAGCTTTTGCTTCTACTTATCGAATGGGGAAACATAAAATCCATCTTGTCCTATCCCTGTTTCCAAAAACAGTAGATCCTGCTGTATGGAGAGTTCGATAAAATTACGGCCATCAAGGTTCCATCCATGATGGTCCTACACCTGGAACCTTCACTGTTTAGCAGAATGAAGGAGCAATGGTGCTCACTGAACCCCCACTGCTTCTTGACTGTAGTACTGTTAGGGCCAGATGGACGGGCAGACCCGGGAGGTGGATCCACTGGGTCGAACTCCCCGATGAGGGAAAGGAGTCCGGTAGCCGGAGCACTTTAGGTAGCAGGACAGTCCGTGCACTGGAACACAATGGAGAAGTCCCTGGGACCACGAGGTCACTGATGGTGGTCCGGGTGACGGAGCTCAGGTTCGGAAGCCGTGATGATGTCTGGCGGGGTCCGGAACCGTTGGAGCGAGATGACGGGTCACCGCAGGGAACCGAGATGGTACGGACTGTCAGGATGGCAGATGGGCAGCGTTCGGGGTTCGAGATACAGCAGGACCGGATGGCGTTGCAGGATCGGCTCTAGAAGACAGAGAGGTAAGTATCTCACAGAACACAAGGAGACCTGACTCCTAGCTTGGGAAAACACGAAGAACAGGCCCCGCTCCCTTGGACATTAACCCCCTTTATACCCTGTACCTGTATGCATCATTTCCTGTCAGTGGACACTGGCCCTTTAAGAAAGGGTCAGTGACCGCGCGCGCGCCCTAATGCGCATGCGCGCGGCCCGGGTGCCAGAAGCCAGGGCAGGAAGCTGAGAGGAGGACGCAGCAGAGCCGGCCAGGGACTGGGAAGCCGACGGGCGCCGGGAGCGGGAACCCGGAGGCTTGGGAAGCGTGGGCACAGAAGGCTGGAGAGCGGGGAGCATGGCAGGTGAGCCGGGGAGCGGAGCAGAGGACCCGGGGAGCGGAGCAGAGGACCCGGGGAGCGTGACAAGTACCTAGCACGGTGTGACCATTCCTGGTTCTCACCAGCATCTGACTGTGGTTTACCTGCATGGGGCACAATAGATGTGACTTTCACGCGGTGTGATGGGATCACTAGGAACAGGAGAACCTAAATTGGACATCAGACTAGGGGACCTTTAGCTGACACTGATCCCAAAGATATGTATGTAAGTGATGAGGTTTGGGTCGTCTTCCTTACCCTAGCTCCTGAACAACCCTGGTCTAGTGACCACCCACCCCAAACCCAGGGGAGGTCCAGGACAGAAGTGGGTAATTCCACACAAATAAAAAAAAGGGGGGGAACCAAAACTCAAACTTACAGCAATCACTCACAGAGATATATAGATCAGGAGGAAACTAAAGGAAGGGAGGAAATAATCAGACAACAAGTGTATTTCCACAACACACCAAACAGCACATGTCGTGGGCGGAGGAGGGGACGCCGCGCTCTCCCACTGCTCGGGTCCGGCTGCCGCTGCTGCTGCGGCCTGCTGCTGCTCGGTGGCTCGAGCGATGGGCCGGATCCCGGGGACTCGAGCGGCGCTCCTCGCCCGTGAGTGAAAGGGGATTGTTTTTTGGGATAGTTTATTGTCCGTGACGCCACCCACGGTTGTGGTGATTGTATGGACACCACCGCTGCTCTGTATGGGGATCCCGGGAGCGGTGACAGGGAGCAGCAAAGTTGTTAGTTCTCCCCTCCGTGGGTAGGGGGTGGTGGTACCGGGGCCCAGTGATGAGGTGAGGATGAGGGATGGCGGGGCCAGTGCAGGGCTTGGTGGGGTGCAGGGACGCGGGGGCAGCGCTGTGCCTTGCGGCACTGTGGTACTCACTCAGCCTGAGACAGAGACACAGTTCTCGGTAAAACACACGGCTGGAAAGACGGTTCCCACGGACGGCTGCACTTGCTTTTCCCCAGTAGTTGACGGTGACGGTCCCTTTTCCTGCACCTAAGATGATGATGGTTGCGATGGGTTCCCACCGGTAACCCGCTCCCCGGCTTGGATATGGGCCGGAGGAGCCCTACTTTGCCCGCAGGCGCTGGCCCTGAGAAACTGGTGCCCTGGCGGTGGCGGTGTCTCTCTGTTACGGTTGGACTGTTGCCTTCAATCGGGACTTGGTTGTTGGGAGACCCAGAGGTCCCCTTCACTGACGGATTTGGCAAATTCACGGCGACTCCTAGCCTTGCCGGGATCCGAAAGGCCCCTGCCCTGGTGCTGACTGCTCTTCGTATACCTCTCCAAACCGCCGGGCCACCACCCGTCCGCGGTCCTTCCAGCAACCTCCAAGCAGTCACCCCTGCGGACTATCACCGCCGTCTGCTGACCTTGCTGTCACAGTCCGGGGCTTCAGGCTTTACTACTCTCCTTAGCTCCTCTTCCACTTCACTTCCTTCTTCTTTCCTGTCCAAACTCTATCTCTCCCTCTTCTGCCTGGTTCTCCCGCCTCCAGGGCTATGTACTCCTCGGTGGGCGGAGCCAACCGCCTGGCCCACCCCCTGGTGTGGACATCAGCCCCTGGAGGAAGGCAACAAGGATTTTTGGTTAGCCTAGTTGTTCCTAACTGGGGTGTAGGGTGTGGTGGTGTTGTGACCTGTGACCCCTGGCTTGCCCAGGGCGTCACATTCACAGTAGTTCACCAGCAACTGGATCACAAAGCACAAGGACCGGGATCACATAAAGCTATAATCTGCATGGGAGAACAGGTTCCACCATCTTAACAAGGGAGGAGGTGACTGTGATTGGTCTCCTGCAACATGTGACTCAAGCAGTAATCCACAGGCTAGCAGAAATTAACTCCTGCAAGCCTGATTACTAACAAGAGCACAGCTGGTCGACACCTGAGCCTGTCTGTGCAAATCGAAAGCAGCATTGTGTGGAGTGTCCGACTCTGCTGTGTGAACAGCGCCAGAAGTAGTCCTGACACTTGGCGAGTTTTGAGCCAACACCATGTGAGACGGTAGGCTCAAAGTAACACTGGAAATGGACCTAGATGGACCACCAATCCTTTTCTTTTGGTAATGGACAAAAATCTAGTAGGTGGAACCTCAACCAAACATTAAACACAGGCCATAAATGGTATTGTCCTAACTCAAAAAAGGCCCTATTACAATGAATCAGGGACTGTGCATGGGAGCCATCATTTATTTCATTGTCTAAGGGACTACCAGAGAAAATTTCCGTTAGTGCCATAGATAATAAATGGTGCCTTGGTTCTCATGCGTGGCCGCTACCTTATGTTAACATTTCAGAGACCTATTTTGAGATCGATGGCAGTCCAACAGTCTTACCCCTATCAATCAGGAAATCATCAGCATCTGGTTTAACCATTTTTTGGCGCCTAAAGATGACAGGTTCTCCATTACTAGTATTTATCATCCTTGTTACTTTTTATACAGTGGTGAAAACTAGATTAAAGCGAATCGAGATTCCCACCGCTCTTTGAGACTATAATCTGCATTATGTAAAGATTATTGTATAATGAAATAAAAACAACTGCATCACCGTGACTCATGTTGTTATAACTCACTGGAAAGTGTCTGTCGTCGCTGCTGGCGAGGAGTCTCGGCTTTTACAAGACTCTTAAAATCAAGCAAAACAAACAGAAGCTCGGAATCTCCAAGCAAGATTACATTCTGCTCCATCCTGTCCACCGATTGCAAGAGATGACAGTGCTCTGTGTAGTATCCCTGAACAAAAAGAAAAAAATTAAAAGGATTAACTCGCCACGGACAACGTCAAGGGAGTAGCTGGAAGGTGGGTAATGGACCACATGATCCAGGTGCTGAAAAAGAGGGAAGACCCAAAGAAGCCAGGAAATTTAGGTAAAGAGTTAGAGGCACTAAAAATGACCATTGACCTATGTGAAAGAAAGCCTATCCATAGTTTTGGCTTTTATATGACAACTCCAAAAGTTTTTGATAGGGTCAGACGACACGAGCCAACAGTTCTCAATTTTCCAGAGCTGTCATGATGATCCTTCAGATACAGTTCTGACAAATTCAGGACTTTACCACGCTAAAAAAGGGGCAGGAATTACACAAACCGGGCACTAAAGTGAGTGGTCCTGGGTGGGTCAGGGCATTCCCATAAGGGTTTTAGGGCAGGACAGCAAAATCCCGATTCCCTCAACACTAATGTTGGTAAGTTTGCCCAAGTCCATCAGGACCGAAGAGTTGATGCAACAGGAGCCATCTCTGGTGTTGTAAGAGTGGTGGACAATGGAGGTCTCGTTCCTGCCCCTGAAGACACCAATCTCGTCGATGTATTGTCATTTTGTGTAGTGTGAATAATGTCTTCTGTCTTTTGTAAATAAGTAAATTCTAATGTGATGTTCCTGTGTAATGTAAAGTATAATGTGTAGTGTATGTCTTCTCATAGAGTAATATATAAGTTAGGAGGTGGTAATGCAGAGTTATTTGTGGCAATGTTATAGGAATGTATAATTATAATGTATGTGTGTTAGGATAAGATGTAGTGTATGGTTTATGGTGTAATGCATAGTAATGTAGTGTTGTTAATGTTTGTATGCTAAGTAGGTAAAAGGTTAAGTTTTCCAAGCAACAGACAGCAGGGCCAAAAACAGTTAAGTGCCGGGACTAGCCCACCGTGGGAGGGGTCACCTGACAGGGAAATGACAGTTCATTCTGGAAAGAAAGCCTATCCATAGTTTTGGCTTTTATATGACAACTCCAAAAGTTTTTGATAGGGTCAGACGACACGAGCCAACAGTTCTCAATTTTCCAGAGCTGTCATGATGATCCTTCAGATACAGTTCTGACAAATTCAGGACTTTACCACGCTAAAAAAGGGGCAGGAATTACACAAACCGGGCACTAAAGTGAGTGGTCCTGGGTGGGTCAGGGCATTCCCATAAGGGTTTTAGGGCAGGACAGCAAAATCCCGATTCCCTCAACACTAATGTTGGTAAGTTTGCCCAAGTCCATCAGGACCGAAGAGTTGATGCAACAGGAGCCATCTCTGGTGTTGTAAGAGTGGTGGACAATGGAGGTCTCGTTCCTGCCCCTGAAGACACCAATCTCGTCGATGTATTGTCATTTTGTGTAGTGTGAATAATGTCTTCTGTCTTTTGTAAATAAGTAAATTCTAATGTGATGTTCCTGTGTAATGTAAAGTATAATGTGTAGTGTATGTCTTCTCATAGAGTAATATATAAGTTAGGAGGTGGTAATGCAGAGTTATTTGTGGCAATGTTATAGGAATGTATAATTATAATGTATGTGTGTTAGGATAAGATGTAGTGTATGGTTTATGGTGTAATGCATAGTAATGTAGTGTTGTTAATGTTTGTATGCTAAGTAGGTAAAAGGTTAAGTTTTCCAAGCAACAGACAGCAGGGCCAAAAACAGTTAAGTGCCGGGACTAGCCCACCGTGGGAGGGGTCACCTGACAGGGAAATGACAGTTCATTCTGGAAAGAGTCAGTGAAGGCCTAGTGATCAAATATGACTGATGTATGGTCGTTCGTGAAGGTGACGTACAGTGGGTGGTTTGTGGCAACTGAGCATAGGAGGCAGAAGCCAAGATAGCGTGAATTTCGAGTGTGGCCAGTGACATGGGGTGGGAACAGCGTTGTAACTAGAGGACAATGCTCGGATGGAGTGGCTCCAGATGATAAGAGGCAGAGGACATAATCCTTATATGTAGGGCACTTAATCATCAAGGTACTGGTATTTTACTGGTACAGGACTCTAGTGGCCAGACCCCTTAACCATTAAGGTACCAGGTTAACTTCTGGCCTGTGATGGAGTCAACCAACCGAGCAGTGTTCTGCTAGACATCAGGGTGGGCAAAGCTTTACTCCAGTCATTATAGGACCCCTGAGGAGACTAAATATGGGACTGCAGGATGGGAAGGTGACCATCACGGTGTGCACTGTAATGCTGGACTGGGTTGCACTGGGACTTAAGGGGGCTTTACATGCTACGATATCGTTAATGTTTGGTCGCCGGGGTCAAGTTGTTAGTGACGCACATCCGGCGTCATTAACGATATCGCAGCGTGTAATACTTACCAGCGACCTTAGGCGACCTCAAAAATGGTGAAAATCGTTCACCATGGAGAGGTCGTCCCAAAGTAAAAAATCGGTAAGGGTTGTTTAGCGTTGTGGTTCATCGCTCATGCGGCAGCATACATCGCTATGTGTGACACCGCATGAGCGAGGAACGTCTCCTTACCTGCCGCCGGCCACAATGAGGAAGGAAGGAGGTGGGCGGGATGTTACGTCCTGCTCATCTCCGCCCCTCCGCTTTGATTGGCCGGCCGCTTAGTGACGTTGCGGTGACGTCGCTGTGATGCCGAACGTCCCTCCCCCTTGAAGGAGGGATTGTTCGGCAGTCACAGCGACGCCGCCGACCAGGTAAGTATGTGTGACGCTGCATAGCGATAATGTTCGCTACGGCAGCGATCACAAACAATCGCATGCGCAACGGGGGCGGGTGCTTACACGGTCGCTATCGCTAGAAATTGCTAGCGATATCGCTACCGTGTAAAGCCCCCTTTAGGGGCACTGTGCACACTGCGACATCGCAGGTGCGATGTCGGTGGGGTCAAATTGAAAGTGACGCACATCCGGCATCGCATGCGACATCGCAGTGTGTAAAGCCTAGATGATACGATTAACGAGCGCAAAAGCGTCGTAATCGTATCATCGGTGCAACGTCGGCGTAATTCATAATTACGCTGACGCGACGGTCCGATGTTGTTCCTCGCTCCTGCGGCAGCACACATCGCTGTGTGTGAAGCCGCAGGAGCGAGGAACATCTCCTACCAGCGTCACCGCGGCTTCCGTAGGTTATGCGGAAGGAAGGAGATGGGCAGGATGTTTACATCCTGCTCATCTCCGCCCCTCCGCTCCGATTGGCCGCCTGCCGTGTGACGTCGCAGTGACGCCAGACGGCAGGTGAGTGTGTGTGAAGCTGGCGTAGCGATAATTTTCGCTACGCCAGCTATCACCACATATCGCTGCTACGACGGGGGCGGGGACTATCGCACTCGGCATCGCAGCATCGGCCTGCGATGTCGCAGTGTGCAAAGTGCCCCTTATTGGCCCAGTTAGATCAAATGCAACCGAGAGAGAAGTTGAACTATGTCTGTTAATGCACAGTGAAAATGTAACGTTCCGGCAGATATGTGTCCTCTATCTGGAGTGTAAGTTGTGAACAACAATGAACCATCCAGTAAAAAGTTCTGGTTTAAAGTAAACAGTTGGTCTTCTTGTGAGAGGGAGTCATCATCCGGTCATGGCCAGCTGACACCAGTGGCCCGATGGGCTCCCAGCCCACATGGCCGAAGTTCACACACTCAGCCAGGACCAGGTATTTCATGTAGCGTTCCAGTGTGTCCAGAGTCAGTTCCTCAACGCTAACTACTGCTTTGTGCAGCTCTACAGTTTCAGGATTTCCCAGGTGTTCTGCACCATAATTCTTAGATCTTTAAAATCTTCCCCTTGCTATCAGTGAATCACAACCTCCTGGGAAGGAGTGTGTTATTCCAGCATCTATCTTGAATGGGTGCACACTTAAAAAAAGACCTTTTCTCCATGTAGTAGTGTCCAGTGGGACAGCCCAGGGCAGATCGATTGTAACTACAGCTGCATCCGGAGAGGAGGGTGCCTGCAACCCCAGGACGCTATTTAGCTGAATGTGTGTCCGAAGATGCACATCCAGCTGAAATGCATTGCAGCACAGAGACCTATTGGGTCCCTGCACCGCAACTCACTTCACCCACCAATCAAAGGCCAGCAGCTGACATTGGTGTGCCAAGCATAGGCGTCACATGACAGTGACGTGATGCATTGCCATTGGAGGTACGCCCATGTCAGCTGTCGGCCACTGGCTGGCTACAGACGCAGATGTGAGAAGTGGGGAAGGTGAGTAAAATGTTTTTCTTTTTGCTTTTTTTATGTGTTATAGGCAGAATTGGGAATATATATATACCAGGAAAGGGCCCAGGATGGGGACATATAAACTAGTTAGGATGGGAACATATATACCAGGATAGGGGACATTACTACATAATGAAGGCGGAGAGCAACACTAGTGATGAGCGAGTATGCTTGTCACTACTCGGTACTCGCACGAGTATCACTGTACTCGGGCTACTCGGCGGGTACCGAGTAATTTCGCGATACTCGTGCTGTACTCGTGGTCTTCATCCCTGCATGTTGGCGCTCTTTTGAGAGCCAGCCCTCATGCAGGGATTGGCTGGCAGACCAATGCAATGCCACAGCCCTGTTAGTTGTGGAATTGCAGTGATTGGCCGGCCTACACAGTGTGACCGAGCCTTTATACCGGCGGGCGCGCTGTGCTCTGCACACAGCCATCTCATATTCCCTGCTTTCCCCGCCCACAGGCGCCTATGATTGGTTGCAGTGAGACACGCCCCCACGCTGAGTGACAGGTGTCTCACTGCACCCAATCACAGCAGCTGGTGGGCGTGTCTATACTGTGCAGTAAAATAAATAAATAAATAATTAAAAAAACTGGCGTGCGGTCCCCCCCAATTTTAATACCAGCCAGATAAAGCCATACAGCTGAAGGCTGGTATTCTCAGGATGGGGAGCTCCACGTTATGGGGAGCCCCCCAGCCTAACAATATCAGTCAGCAGCCGCCCAGAATTGCCGCATTCATTAGATGCGACAGTTCTGGGACAGTACCCGGCTCTTCCCGATTTACCCTAGTGCGTTGGCAAATCGGGGTAATAAGGAGTTAATGGCAGCCCATAGCTGCTACTAAATCCTAGATTAATCATGTCAGGCGTCTCCCCGAGGAGCGGCGGTGTATTCTGCAGCTCCTGTCACCTGCATGCAGCACAGCTGGATGCGACGCTGGAGGACTGTGGAGTACGCCGGACATGGAGGGTTTGTCGGGGTTAATAAATTGGTGATGAGGGACTTTGTTAGTGTTTTTTATTTCTAATAAAGGATTTTTCGGGTGTGTGTGTTTTTTAACTGTAATTTACAGATTAATCATGGAAGGAATCTCGGGGAGACGCCTGACATGATTAATCTAGGATTTAGTGGCAGCTATGGGCTGCCATTAACTCCTTATTACCCCGATTTGCCAACGCACTAGGGTAAATCGGGAAGAGCCGGGTACAGTCCCAGAACTGTCGCATCTAATGTATGCGGCAATTCTGGGCGGCTGCTGACTGATATTGTTAGGCTGGGGGGCTCCCCATAACGTGGGGCTCCCCATCCTGAGAATACCAGCCTTCAGCTGTATGGGTTTATCTGGCTGGTATTAAAATTGGGGGGACCGCACGCCGTTTTTTTTAATTATTTAATTATTTATTTCACTGCACAGTATACACACACCCACCGGCTGCTGTGTTTGGGTGCATTGAGACACCTGTCACTCAGCGTGGGGGCGTGTCTCACTGCAACCAATCATAGGCGCTGAAAAGCAGGAAAGCAGGGAATACGAGATTTTAATGAGCGGCCGGCTTTTTCAAAAGAGGAAAAGCCGCCAGAGTTTAGTGAACAGCTGTGCAGCGCCGCGGCAGTGATCGGGGAACGGTAAGTAAGAGAGAGGGGGGAGAATGACCGACAGACTGTGAGAGGGGGACAGACAAGACAGAGAGAGACCGACAGAGCGAGACCGACCGACGTGAGATAGAATGAAAAAAAAAAATGACCGACATCGCTAGTAAAAAGCACAAAACGTGCGTTTTGGACATCGGAGTGCCACACAATGTTTTTACGTAAAATCTTTCATGTAATAATCTCAAAAAGTAACATACACCAGCTCTATGTCACTATTGGGTATGTGCCCATAACATTTCCGCCATGAAAATTCATTTTGGTGTCATTTTGGAAGGTTTTCTGGTGAGTCTGTAAAAATGGCGTAAAACTCGGACAAAATTGTTCACAGCTGTGACTTTTGAGTGATAAATGCTTCAAGGGGTCTCCCCCATGCTGTTGCCATGTCATGTGAGCACTCTTCTGAGACTTTTGTGACATTTTTAGGGTTTCTACATGCTGCCGGGGGTCATTTCAGAAAAATACTTGGGTCTCCCATAGGATAACATTGGGCTCGGTGCTCGGGCCGAGTACACGAGTATCTTGGGATGCTCGGCCCGAGCCTCGAGCAACCGAGCTTTTTGGTACTCGCTCATCACTAAGCAACACGTGTCTTTATAGGATTTAGAAAGCTACAAGGGCCCTTACATCTGACGAACATGCGGGAGCCAGGTTGAAGTTTTCCACCAAGGCCAATCAGACTCTAGTTACGCCCCTGGGGGAAGCTATACTTTCTTTCCCTTTGGTAAGGATTTAGTTGGCTGTTGAAGCCCTATATGTAAATAGTTTAAGCTAAGGGTGCCTCTTTTGGCACTTTCTGATAACCCTACTTCTAATTGTACCTACTAGCTTGGCAGCTATCAAGGCATTGGCCCGAAAGGTGTCAACAAGCCACAGTATGAGCTAGAAGAGTGGACTGAAAAATAGAAAGCCCAGCTACTAACCTAGGCATATACCGTGTTTTCGGATTATAAGACGCACTTTTCCTCCCAAACATTTGGGAGGAAAATGAGGGGTGTGTCTTAAAATGTACCTTACTGGGGGTGGTCGAGAGGGGTCAGCAGTGGGCGGCCCTGCTCTGTGCGGCGACGGACGGCCTGTTCTGCTCTGCAAGGCTCTGTGCGGCAGGAGCGGGCAGCCCTGCTCTGCGAGGCTCGGGCCATTCTGAAGATGTCGACGGTAAGGGCTTTCAAATAATGGAGCCCAGAGTAGGCGCGTGGGCAGATGTCTCAAGCTCTCATCAGCGCACGTGCTGACTGCGGCCACCATTTCTTTGAAGCTCTCACCGCTGACATCTTCAGAATGGTAGTGCCTCGCCGCCGGCAGTGAGCACCAGCATCGTGCAGCGCCGGCTGCCCCGGCATCGTGAAGTGCTGCATCCTGCAGTGAGTATCTAGGCCCCCCTCTGCACCGCTGATAGCATCGCCGCCGTACTCTTATACCAACCCTGCCTCCTGTGACCCCCGCTGCCGTCCCACCTCCCTGAAAAGACACCACCGGATTATAAAACCGACCCTATATTTTTTTATTACTTTTTTTTTATCTCTAAATTTGGGGTGCGTCTTATAATCTGGTGCATCTTATAAAACGAAAATAAACCCAGTATTTTGCAGAGCTTCAAGATCGTTACATGGAGGAACACCTCTGAGCTGCACGCGTTAATGGGTTTAAGTTTACAGATCCTGATCCCGGCCTGAGAAACCGTAAACATTCAGAAATCTGTAATTATGCGGTGTGCACCTCATTAAAAAAAAAATCTCATAGTTGTTGAAATATTTTATTGAAGTTCTTTTTCTTTTCTTTTTTTTTCTTATATTTTTATTTGCGACAGGTTTACTGGATGATAAAACTTGTCTTGTGGTTTTACACGGAGCTGCCAAACGGCTCGGAGCGAAGAACAGTGGGCGGGGTCAGCCGTGGACATGAAATACAGTGAAAGCATTCTTTACTGAAACCTCATTCTGAAGGCTTAAGTCGGGCTCCGTGCCAAAGCACTCCGGGCCAAGACAAATAGCCAATGTGGGTGTTTTATGCACAAATATGATTGAGGTTTTGGTTGAGCAGGATAGATATCTCTTGTGTAATCCTGCAGCTTGGAAACCTATTGCAGATTTCAGGTACTATTTAGGGCCAAAGCTCGGCAGAATTTTTCAATTTTGCTTCCTTTTTTTTTTAAATTCCAAAATGATAGCGGCCTAAATGGGCTACCGCTAACATTTGGGAAATGTAAAGATACCAAGATACAACCGCTCATTACGAGGTCAATTCATCAGCGGGTGACTATATATGTTTGGAAGTGGTTATGTGGTTTAACATTGAAATTTTTTCGAAGCTCTTTAAGAAGAAGAACGCTCGAAACCACCAAGGAACCGTGGTATCCAAAATAATTGGCTGTTTACGGAGTAAATTGGCTACGCAAAGTTAAGGAGGTTGTTGCATTACATTGCATAAGTCAGTAAAAAACTAAATTTGAATGTTTTCGCATTTTGTACAAATTAACTTTTTTGGCTTTAGTTAATAGTTTGTTTTTAGACTTGGTAACTTTTAACGGTTGGTATTTGGGAGCTCAAAAGTTTAGCTATGAGCAAAGTGTGTTGCCTTACATTTTATGGAAGTTGTCACAGTCCTGGTAGAAGACCAACGCATCATTCCTTGCCAGCAGTTTACCCATTTTTGTTCACAGTCCCTTCTATGACTTGGCTCAGTTTTTCAGAAACATGGAGGAAAACAAAAACTTCTGGAAGGTTTCCGGCTATTTTGGCAGGGTGAACTCTTCTGTAAAACTGGAAACTCTCCTCTTTTACTGGGATTGACATTGGCTTATCTCATCCACTCCTTATTTCAAGGTCAGTCAGGGTCAGGTATTCAGCTCGGCGCATAGGTGTGGAACCTATGGTGGTGTGGGAAGCCAGTGCCCAGCGGTAGGCTTGGTCAGGGATGACCATTTCCCCCTTCATAGACACAGGGTTTCCCTTTTGCCGTTTGCTTGGTATGGTATGTAAAAATGGGTTTTCCCTTTAAGCTTCCCCCCCTCAAAAACAGTCCTCAACGAAGAAGTCATCTTTTTAGTGCCAAAAGATGTTGAAAAGTCAGGGGCATTACGAGTCACTTTGCACTTATGTGTCAGTATGAAATGGAGAATATTAGTAATTTTTTGCCAAGTTGGTTAAAAAATTACTTGTACATATACTTGGACATGAGAGGCATTATGGACACACAGGTTCTGTTTCCACTTTGTTTGCCCATTCTCCCTAATAACTGTACTCCAATGGGGTTCTCAACCTTGAAAATATGAGGCAGTATTTGACCATTTTTAAGTAAGTGCCAATCAATCTTGGAAACAAAAAGAAGTCAAGGCACCTCTCCCATGGCAGAGTTGCATTAGAGATCCTGGGTTTTTATTGGGTGCTATAGTCAGAGCTTCTGCTTTTTAATGGCTCGTAGTCTTGTACGTTCTTCAATGAGAACTGTCATGTTGACACAACTCTTTTTTCTCGTAGAGGTAATCTGTGTAACTATTTTACCTTCCTCAGGATATAAATGGTCCCGCATGATCCGATACTCTTTTGGTTATATGTCACGGGTGACAGACAGTCCTGTGGTGTCCGGCTATAGAAGGTCACAGCATTTGGCCATGCAAACAGCTCCCTGCCCTTCTATTATTTCTGCTCGGTTTTCATCCCTTTCCCTTTCTGCAGAGTTCCTCAGCTTTTCAGCTGTTTTTCATTAGCACTTCCCTTGGTGTCTTTATATACCTTCACTTCCTATTACTCTGTGCTAGTGATAGCTCTAATACCCTTAACAAATCTTCAGTGCAAGCAGTCGGCTTGCATACATCTGAAGAAACTTTGTTCTTGATGCAGTTCTTCTCCCTGAGTCATCTGGAGATAAGTTATTTGTTCACTTTCCCCATTTGTTATTCCTGTGTCTTCTTTAGAGCTTAGTGGGGTTGACTAAGCGCTCATCCCATCCAATCCCAACCTAGGGCCTACATCAGGGTCAGTTAGGGTCAGGTATCTGGCTCGGCTCATGGGTGGTGCGAAAAGCCAGGGGCCATCAGTAGGCTTGGTGAAGGGTCACCATCTCCCCCTTCCCCAGACACAGGGTTTTCCTTTCGCCATTCGCTTGGTACTTCCCCGTACCTAGAGTTACATTATGGTCTTGAAGGCACTCAGTAGAAGACTAGCAGTGCGGCAAAAGACAAGTGGATATGAAATAGGGAGGTAGACTACAAAAATTTTGACTATGCCATAAAGATGGCTATCCACTAGGAGTGAATGCCAAAAGTTTCTTTCGTTGGCGGATAAGCTCATAGTTGTCATTACCGGCCGTAAACTTCTCCAACGTCTTGGCTGACCATGACCTAAATGTTTGCAATTTTGCTATCATCTCGAACATAATCTACAAATAATATACTAGGCGTCTTTATGGGAAAGCAAAATCTTTAATCTTAGTATGCCTGTAATTTTCCTTTTTTTTCTTTCTTTCTTTCCATGCCAGTCTCTTAGAAGAGCCTCCGAACTGCGGAGATTTACATTTCGTTCAATTGTTATTCAGCTTCTGAAGCCGAGCGAGAAGATGGCTTCGCTGTGGTAGAAATACGCTGCCTTGATCATGGACAAGGAAATGCAGAGGAAGAGAGAAAAAAAAAAACAAATTCCATCAAATTTAAGACATAAATATGATGATGTCCTAAAATTAAATTGGTGAGCGGAGAGCGAGTCGCTGAAAGCTTTTTATTCTTTTGAACTATTACAGACGTAATATTATTCTCCGGGAATTCTCTGAACCTTGCGATGGATCAAAGAGATTTTTTTTTTTTTCGTGGCTGCAGTCAATACTATTTTGTTATAAAATAGGTGCATATGTATGTGTTGGGCATAACGCTTGTTTTTACTGTAACTTCTGTACTCTCTGAATATCATTTTTTATGTTTATTATCGCATATTTTTAGTATAATGATTTACTGTTTATGTTTTTTTGTGATGATCAAATTGGAAAAAAAAAATCCAAATAAAAAATCGCTCTGCTAAAGTTTTTTTATTCTTTGATTGACAGTTGACTCGTTCTACAGAATTAGCGCTATAAACCAAGGAAACCAAGGTGTACACCATATGGAACGCAATTTGGACCTATAGAAATGACAACTAAAAAACCTGTCTGGTTTCCATCACTAGGCTCAAAATACTAACCATGAGCCTTGAGATGGTCTCACCAAAGGGTTCACCAAAAGGGTCCTTCAGTGGGACCATCTGACCTGCTAAATTTTGGAAAAGCATTGTAGGCCTTCACAACACTGTGCTAATAAGATGTGCTTTTATCCATTGGATAGATACTAAATATACGATCGTTGGTCTGACAAGACCTTCACCAACCTTAAGAACAGGATCCCAAAGTCCCCTGTGTGAAAGTGTAACACTTGCAGCCGATTTAATGGAACCACTGGACCACAGGAGGGATCCGGGCTTACCCTTTAGTAGGAGGGGCTTAACTAAGCGCCCACCGGAAGGTGACGCCAGATACCACTCCCAGTGCAGTGACCGGGATTGTGGCAGCTGACCCCCAGGACAGTTAACGGACTCAGATATAGACGGATACAGGTGGGCTGACTGAGGCAGGCTGGACTGGTGTGTATGGAAAAGAATGGTGGGCACGGCAGGAGCACACAGGTATGGGAAGGCAGGTACAGGAGATGGACACAGAGTTAAAGGGTCCTGACAACTAGCTAACAGACTGGTATACTGAATGAGTTGCACAGGCATCTCCACTAATGGGGGGGTGCTTTAAATACACAGTGCATCTCAGCCGCAGGCTGAGAGGCATTTCCTGGAAATGGCACCCCAGCTCTTAGGTGCACTCCCAGGAAACGTGCGGCATGTACAGTGCCTGGGCGGGGAAGGAGGCAGCAGCACATGTGGATAGCTGGGGGATTGAAGGGAAGACGTGACCCGGCCGGGGTGGTGAGTAAGCCACCGTCTCTGCAGAGACGCCTTTACTACAGAAAGAAGCTGTAGTTAACATGTATGACCACCAGTCAGTCGCACATGCTCACTCCAGCTCTATTCATGCACAGGATTTTGAGCCCCAAGTTCAAAGGATCAGTGGGGATTCCAGGAGCCTGTGGATAGGTTTAAATGCTTTTTATTAACTAGAAGTTGGGTGGTTTTTAGATGGTTCCTCACTTCAGGAATAATATACAAAAAAGCTTAGAGAAGAGACAATTTTTGGTCTTGTTTTTGTATTGGGTCTCTTCTTTTGTCTTTTGTCCTCTAGGGAAGATTATTAAGTCTCTTGATTTGTTGTCCCGACTTGACCTTATGTTCAATGCATATATAATTACATTTAATTTTATTAAAGGTCAAATCAAATCTTTTATTTTTATATAGCGCTAACATATTCCGCATCGCTTTACATACATCAGGAACACTGTCCCCATTGGGGCTCATAATCTAAATTCCCTATCAATATGTCTTTGGAGTGTGGGAGGAAACCCACGCAAACACGGGGAGAACATACAAACTCCTTGCAGATGGTGTCCTTGGTGGGATTTGAACCCAGGACCCCAGCGCTGCAAGACTGCAGTGCTAACCACTGAGCCACCGTGCCGCCCACAAAGGTCTCAAATACTAGTGGTAGATGTAGCAATTACTTCTTAAAGGGGTCAACCTATCTTAAACAGGATATGAAATTGATTTATGATAGATGTGAATCCTGTCTCTGCAACCATCTCCAAGCTCAACAATGGTGCTTTGTCTCACGTCATCATGAATGTTCATTTTTGTAGGATTTCTGAAAATATTCAAGCAAGCATACACAACCATTTTGGAACATCTGCGGAGGTCAATAGAAATATGCTAGACAAGTCATTGTTCTCGAGATTGGTGTTGGTCCCAGAGATTCACAGGTTATGCCATGAAGGGTTCATATTACTAGCGTTGGTTTAGTCATTCACTGAAGTCATATTTTGAGTCAACCATCGTAAAAGCTTGCTAAGTGCTAAGCCAGTTGTACCCATTGATACAAAAGGGATAAAGGGATAAAAAATACCAAGCCTCCACATTGTAAGTTGCAAAGCCTGGCTCTGTAATGTGAGGCCCGTCTTAACATTTACCGATGGGACCTCTTCTGTTCTCTGTACTCCAGTAGTTCTGGTTCATGAACCATCATTTGCTCAACACCCTCTTTGTGTTAAAGTATGGAACACGTCGCGGTTTCTGCTCTTTTTTGTTCCAGAGATGAACGCCATGGCCAATTCCAAAAACATAGTTCTGTTAATAGCTCCATGCTTTTCTATTTTGGTCACTAATGGCTTTTACGATTATTGAGAAAAGGGATAACTCCTTTATTTTATGAAACGGTGGATTTCTTACTTGGTGGAAGACACATGAAGACATATCAGAACTCTTGAGGTCTTTTTAAGAAATTTTGGCCACTTGTGCGGAAATCTTCAAGCATCAAAGATTTGAGTTTTAGCATGATGACCTTTTTCGTAGCTCATGGAAGACATCGAAAGACACATGTATAAACCCTTCTGGTCTTTCTAGACAAAATTGTATCCATCACGCAGACTTACCGGATCCTCCAAGTAGCATGACTATCTGGTCATCATGAACATATTGTAGTGTAGGGCAGGGAACCTTTGGTCAAGTTATGAGCTCATGGAGAACAGGAGAAGACATACGTGAACGTTGAGATTAATCGGCAAAGTTTTGGATAACTCTAGCTCATCCACAAAAATAAAAAATTTAAAACAATGTGCGCCTCTTGAATTTAATGCAAAAATGTAATGGGACTGGAAGAATTACTGTGAGAACGGCTGCCGCTAACCAGTGCTGAAAATCCATCCAGCCTATCAATCACAGCAGCGCTGTTTGCTTTGTGAGGGTTTTCGAGAACTACAAAGTTTTTTCTTTTTGTTTAGACTTAATCTGTGAAAGCCGAGGAAGGCTTGAGGGGGATTTTCTAGTCCTTTGTTTTTGCTGCTTAGTTGTCTTTTATTTTTAAATTCTTACCACAGTTTCTCCAAGGTATCAATAGAATTGATCTACATCGATGTACACAGCACTTCCTGAAATCTAATATTCCCTTTACAAAACTTTAAGGGAACCTCACCTGTAATGTAACAACATCAGCCGTAGGACACAAGCGGGTCTCTTGGGCCGCCTGAGCACTTTCCAGGTTCTTATTAAAAATTTTCTTTATTTATATACTTCCCTAGAGTGCAGGAAAAGATATAGCTAGAAAAAAAAACATAGAAAAAAAGTATGGTAAGTTCAGAAAAATATAGTGTTGATGAGCTGTGTGATGCAATGGGGTTGGTTGGGAATATAGCGCCGAATTCTGGTGCATTTTCATTTAGGGGGTGCAGTTTAGTTTTGAACCTCCAAAGCTCTAAAACCATATTATGACTATATCAGTACCTGGTAGACTACAATGCTTCAGTTTCAAAGCCATCCAGATCACCTCCAACCAGAAGAATGGACAACTTGGCTCTGTTCACACCTACAATGTGGTTTCCATCTTGAGCGGAGACCTCAACAGAGTACCATATCTGTAGCATAGTGGAAAATGGTGGCAACCAATTGACATGAACTTATAGTTAATAATGTAGGGCCCAGTGTGAGAAATCTGGGTCTTCCTCAGAGGTCAAGGGTCTTCCAGCAGGACAATGACCCAAAACACACTTCAAAAAGCACTAGAAAATGGTTTGATAGAAAGCACTGGAGACTACTAAAGTGGCCAGCAATGAGCCCAGACCTGAATCCCATAGAACACCTGTGGAGAGACCTCAAAATGGCAGTTTGGAGAAGGCGCCCTTCACATCTCAGGGACCTGGAGCAGTTTGCCAAAGAAGAATGATCTAAAATTCCTGCAGAGCATTGTAAGAAACTCACTGATGGTTACCGGAAGCGGTTGTTCGCAGTTATTTTGGCTAAAGGTTGTGCAACCAAGCATTAGGCTTAGGGTGCCAATACTTTTGTCTGGCCCATTTTTGGAGTTTTGTGTGAAATGATCAATGATTTGATTTTTGTTTCATTCTCTTTTGTGTTTTTTCATTGCAAGCAAAATAAATGAAGATAATAATACCAAAGAATTTGTGATTGCAATCATTTTCAAGAAGAGACTGAGTATTATCTGACAGAATTGCAGGGGTGCCAATACTTTTGGCCAGCACTGTAGCTATGTATACTAAGACTCCTCCTATTCATTTTTACTGTAAAACCATTTTGGTCTTGATATGTTTGGTCTTTTGAGAGTTTTGGTTTTTTTTATTTGCAACTTCAGGTATTGAAAAACGCCTGGTGGGAATAAAGAAGGAGCGCATCAGTTCGTTAAAGAGGCTCCTGAGGGAATCTGCTCCAATCCAGGCACTGTCCAATCAACAGGCTGCAAAAAATGCTCCGGCAAAAAAACTCCCAAAACTCTTCAGGAAACTAAAAACAGCCCCTAAAAAAAGAAAATTTCCTAAAGTGGCTTCCGCTAAATATTCATCATTTTTTACCTCCTCAAAAAAACTTTGTATGCACATAGACTTAGAGACTTGCGCTGCTTTTGATCTGGCTAGTTGACTTTCCTCTACCAGCAACTACTCCAATGACACAACCCAGGGGTCCCTGTTGTAAGTCCAGATCCTTGTAAAGTGTTTAAAGGTTGAACGCCAATCTACCTCTAGCACCCGATAGCCACAAAGTCTGTCCATCAAAGTCCTATTAAGAACAGTCAGTAGTCCACTAACAGTTTGTCCTTATAGAATTTTTTCTGTAGAAACAGTACCACACTCCTTCACAGTTTATGTGTTATTGCAGCTTAGCTCCTTTTAAATAATCGTGCTGATCTGCAATATTACACACAACCTGTGAGCAGGTGTGGTGCTGTTTTTGTAAAAAGTACACATGTTTACAACCATTTCGCAAACCTTGATGTAATATGTTATGCGTGTAAGAAGCGGGCTCAAAAGCTGAGCCTGCTCCATGTCAAGCAGGTACTGGCTGTGTTATCCCCTCTAATATTTAGGTGTTTAATCATTTAGATACTATCGTGTTTTACCGAAAATGAACACTACCCAGAAAATAAGCCCTAGCAGGAATTTTTGGCCTTTTTGGTGTAAGGCTTAAAATATAAACCCTAACGCGAAAATAAGCCCTAGCTGAGGTTCAGTAATGAAAGGGTCCATGCAGTTAAAGAATACAGTATGATACTTCATTAAAGAAAGCAGACACCCCTAAAAGAGAGAGGTAGCAGCACCAAAAGAGAGAAGGCAGACCCAAAAGAGAAAAGACAGGCCCATGAGTGAGAAGATAGAGCCAAAAAAAAGAAGACAGGGCCAAAAAAGAGAAGTCAGGCCCAAAAGAGAGAAAACAGGGCCAAAAGAGAGAAGACAGGGCCAAAAGAGAGAAGTCAGGGCCAAAAAGAGAAGACAGAGCCAAAAGAGAGAAGACAGAGCATAAAGAGAGAAGTCAGGGCCAAAAGAGAGAAGACAGGGCCAAAAGAGAGAAGACAGGGCCAAAAGAGAGAAGACAGGGCCAAAAGAGAGAAGACAGGGCCAAAAGAGAAAAGACAGGGCCAAAAGAGAAAAGACAGGGTGTGAGGTAAATCCGGAGATATGACGATAAATCATGATATTCAAGTATGTCAGGAAGCCCTCTCCTGGTATCACCCCCCCTTTCCTTCACACAACTGGTTTAGCATCTGTGAAGCACACAACTGGTTTAGCAACAAATTCCATGGCCATGTCCTGTGATATGGAAATTAGGTGGCTTTAGGACTGGACACAGGATGACTCCCGGCCGTGACTCTGTAGTGGGGGCTGCTAGCTAGTTAGCAAGGCTATGGAAATAGCCAGACAGAACGACTCCAGTAAAAAATGGTTCATATCTCGCAAGCCATATTTCCGATAAATATGGCAACCATAAAAATGGTGTCTCCGCATGTGGACGATGCCGGCACCCCCTTTTTATGGGAGCAGGACATTGGGAAATGCCCCAGGCGTGATATCAGCCATATGGGAACTCGTAGACAGGTCATGAGTCCCCTCGTTCTGTAGCTAAATTCACAACTGTCACAATGAGAGCATTGGCGTCCGCCTACGACGCTCCCAGGCAAAGTTATGGCCAATATCCCCTTGGCTGGATAATTCTGATCCATGCAGGGGGAGTGGCAGTGCTTCCCTGTGAGGTCACTAAGGTAGGAGGGGACCTGGATCTGCCCAGGTTGATAACCCTACTTCGGCCATTTTCCAGCGTTCTTCTGCTCGGGGGCCTGGTTGGGAAAGACCTGTGAGAGAGTTCCTAGAAACCTGGTCTACAGCGCCCCCCTGTGGCCAGACGCACAAGGTAACTGATTGAACTGTGTATGCCTGTTTGTAAACCATGCTTTGTCTGTAGCTGTACTCTGACATAACTGTATATTCTGTAGATTCCCTATTGTATATATTGTAGTTCTAGTGTGCTTTAGGCTGATTAAATTATATAATTAATCTTGGGCTGTTCTGTTATCTCGATCTTGAATCCCACGTCTGTGTGTTCGGCTAATAGTTACCGTGAAGCGGTGGGTGGCAGCGAGTTGTGCCAAGGATTATTGTGGGGAGGCCAGTGAGATTCGGGAAGATATTATATATTCCGCCCGCGGAGGTCGGGGGAATATATACCCTACTCTCACCGGGGACCCTTCAATAATCGGCATAAGTAGTATAGCGGCCTCCTTGCTTATTGTCGGGCAATTCCATAATTGGCCTGACTATAAGAGGGGCGCTAGAGAGCGCGTCACGTGCTCTGTCTGTCGGTCGGGAGGTATAAAGGAGGGTTGACTCCTGCTTGTTACCCCCCGATTGTGACGTACTGGTAGCCAGCGCGGGGGATTTCTGAGTGACCCCCCCGGTGGTTTGTGACATATTGGTGGCAAGCGGTGGGATCGAGATAATAGTGTGTGTGAGTGTGAGACCCATACTCCCAGACACTAAAGACTGCCTGCAGCAGCTGTGGCTGCTGGGGTCTTCAGACTAGCTCAACACTAGAGTGTCAGAGTGCAGATACTGTAAGGTGTGTGGAGGCATCAGGTGTCAGTTCTGTGTCAGTGACCAAAAGTCTGCAAGAATGGCTGATGGCACCAGGAGCAGAGCTATGCAACTGGCCAATGCTAAAGCAGGAGCCGAAGAGAGGGAGGACGGTGCTGTGGACAGCAATGAGGAGGTTGCCCACGAGTCCTCCAGGAGCTCGACGCCAGAAAACCGTTCTGCAGAGGACAGCGCACAAGCTGGCAATTATGGACAAGATGAGGAGCAGCTCACCCAAGGGTCCTCAACGAGCCAGATGCCAGCCCTCCGCTCTGCAAGGGACAGTGAATCACCAGGCTCCGCAGCGGGCCGCAGATCACCACGTGCCATTCCACCGAGCCTGGGAGGCTCGGATAGCCTTCTTCAAATGGCTATGGCCCTTCTCCAGGCTGGAGACCGGGATACCTACGAGATACTCATGGCAGAGCGCAGGGCAGAGCGGCAGGCAGCGCGTGAAGAGCGCCAGGCAGAGCGTGACTACCAGCTGCAGCTAGCTCAGCTCCGGCCCTCATCAGCCACACGTGACCTTCAAGACACCAAACTTCCAAAGGTCCGTGTTGAGGACTTCCCAGTGCTGGAGAAGGATGGAGACTTGGACTCTTTCTTGACTGCTTTTGAGCGGACTTGCTTGCAGCACCATCTGAACAAGGACCAGTGGGCCAAATACCTGACCCCCCGTTTAAGGGGTAAGGCCCTGGATATCCTTGGGGACTTGCCTGCTGAGGCAGATCAGGGCTACGACACCATCAAGCGGGCCCTGATCCAACAGTACAACCTCACCCCGGAGTCCTACCGCAAGAAGTTCCGGACGCTGCAGAAGGGACCAAAGGACTCCTGGGCTGACCACCGGCGGGCACTTGCCCGAGCTGCCGACCACTGGACCCAAGGCCTGCAGCTTTCCACCGGACCGGAGATCCTGGACTTGTTCATCACGGAGCAACTCTTGTGGAACTGCCCTGAGGATCTCCGCCAGTTCATCCGAGACCAGAAGCCAAAGGGGTCCACGGCTACAGCTGCCCTTGCCGATGACTACACCAACAACCGGGCTCCTGAAGCCAGGAGAGCAGCCACCAGCAGCACCTGGAGAGGGGGTAAGATGAATTCTGCGACTGCCCCACCTGCCCCTAGACTGCAGGGGGTGTCCCCCTCAACTCCCCTCTCCAGGCCCGTGGCAGAACCAAGACGGTGCCACCAGTGCAACCTACCTGGACACTTCAAGGCCATGTGCCCTCAGCGTCCCAAGGCCCCGGCTCCGTCCCCGTCCCAAGGGCCGCCCAAGGTGTATTGTGTGGGTGGGGGTGGTGGTAGGTCCCTGGACAGCTTCCAACCTGTCACCGTCGGCCGGTCTGTGACCATAGGACTGCGAGACAGCGCCTCGGAGGTGACTCCGGTGCGGCCTGAGATGGTGTCCCCCCCAAGACTTGATCCCTGGAAAAACCCTCGCTGTCTCCGGGATTGGAGGCATTGACCCGGCGCTGCCTGTTGCTGACATTTATGTGGACTGGGGCGCAGGGCGAGGGGTGAGGGAGGTGGGGGTAACTGATCGGATCCCTGCAAACGTGCTACTTGGGACAGATTTGGGGCAAATAACCTCCCAGTTTGGCCCCGCCCCAAAGGCTGAAACCTTCAGCCAGTGCTGACGTGCCTCCGGACAATGTTAATGTGTTATCTATGAATGATGTAAGGGAGGAGGGAGTGAACTCTGATATTTCTGCTTGCACAGACACCATAGACACACACGCAGCTGCAGCTGTGACAGGGGAGGGGGTCAGAGAAAGGTGTGACAATGCCTCTACAAGTAACCAGCCTGTGAGCTGGGATCTGCTGCCCTCTGCAGGGATAAGCAGAGAGCAGGGTGCTGCAGGGGGAGGACCAGTGTGTGGGGTGGGGGCTACCACAGCAAATGTGGGGTCCCCAGAGATTTCACAGCGGGGTTCTGTTGCTGCAGGGGGGGAACAGGCAGGTGAGATTGGGGCCGGTCCAGGAGCGGAAGTGCTCCCAGGTAAGATCTCGGTGCAGGGTTCCCCCACAACCGGGGTGTCAGGAAGCCAGGTAGGTCTGCCTGAACCGGCGACTTGGTCAGGAACGGAGGAGGAGCAGGCACGACCCACGGTCGCAGCGGCTGTGGCCGCTGTCACCCGCAGTGGGAGTGCTGGAAGCCAAGGGGCCTCCCGGAGGTCCGATAGCTCTTCCCCTTCTGACCAAGTGGCAGCCGAGTCAGGTGGAGGCCCAGGACACAGGTCCCGGGGTACTGACTGAAGATGTGACAGTCTCGTCGATTCTGGCCACATCTAGTCAGGAGTTTCAGGCAGCGTTAGAAGCTGACGACAGCCTGAAAGCTCTAAAGGAGCAGGCGGCACAGCCTCCCTCGGACTCGGACCCGGAGCGAGTGGTCTGGGACCAAGGACGGGCTGTACCGGGCCACGGTCCAGCAGGGTTCACCGGAGGCGTGGGCCCAGGGGACCGACAGTTGGTGGTACCCTATCCGTTTCCGGACGGAGTTGTTGCGGATCGCACATGAGATTCCGATGGCCGGACACCTAGGGATCGCTAAGACCAAGGCCAGGTTAAACCAGCATTTCTACTGGCCAAAAAATGGGGGCCGATGTGGCTGCCTACTGCCGTTCGTGTGAAAACCTGTCAGAGAGTGGGGAAGGCGGGGCCACGCCCCAAAGCCCCACTGGTATCTCTGCCAATCATCGATGAGCCTTTCAGGAGGGTGGCTGTGGATCTGGTCGGCCCGCTGGCCATCCCCAGCAGCTCCGGGAAACGCTTCATACTGACGGTAGTGGACTATGCCACCCGGTACCCAGAAAGCAGTGGCCTTGTCGTCCATTCGGGCTGACAAGGTGGCCACCGCATTGCTGGAGATTTTTCTCCCGAGTGGGTTTTCCCCAGGAAATGCTCACTGACCGGGGGACCCAATTCATGTCCCAGCTGATGGAGACCCTCTGTAAGCAAGTCCAGGTGCGACATCTGGTGGCCAGCCCGTACCATCCACAGACTAATGGCCTGTGCGAGCGGTTTCAATGGCACCTTAAAGCAGATGCTTAAGATGTTGGTCGACTCCCATGGGCGTGACTGGGAGCGGTATCTCCCACACCTGTTATTTGCTTACCGGGAGGTTCCACAGGCCTCAACCGGATTCTCACCGTTTGAGCTCCTGTACGGGCGACGTGTGCGGGGCCCCCTGGCTCTGGTGAAAGAGGCTTGGGAAGGGGATTTGGCCACCCCTGGAGTGTCGGTTATCGAGTATGTCATGCGCTTCCGGGACAAAAATGCAGGCCTTGACGCAACTGGTACACGACAATATGGCTCAAGCCCAGGCCGATCAGAAGCGTTGGTACGACCAGAACGCTTGTGAGAGGACCTACCAAGTGGGTCAAGAGGTGTGGGTACTGGTCCCCCGTACCACAGGACAAGCTTCAGGCAGCCTGGGAAGGCCCATACCTCGTGTACCAGCAGCTCAACCCTGTGACGTACCTGGTCACCCTGGACCCTGCCCGTGGAAGGCGGAAGCCCTTCCATGTGAACATGATGAAGGCACATCATGAGCGGGAGGGCATGTGCGCTCCCCGTGTGCAACCTGCCCGAGGAGGGAGAAGCGGAAACCCTCTTGGATATGCTAGCCCAGGTTAGGGCAGGCGGATCCATTGAGGATGTGGAGGTTGGCCACCAGCTCTTGGAGGACCAACGGTCCCAGCTGTGGGCCACCCTACACCCCTTCCGGGGGTTGTTTACCAACCAGCCCGGAAGGACTGACTTGGCTGTCCATCACGTGGACACTGGGGATCATCCCCCGATCCGGCGTTCAGCATATCGGGTCTCCCTGGAGGTGCAGCAACACATGCGCCAGGAGATTGACGAGATGCTGAACCTGGGGGTGATCCAGGCATCCAACAGCGCTTGGGCCTCGCCTGTAGTCCTCGTCCCTAAGAAGGACCGAAACCACTCGGTTTCTGCGTGGACTACAGGGGGGCTCAATGCTGTCACGGTCGCCGATGCGTACCCAATGCCACGCATCGATGACCTGCTCGATCAGTTGGCCGGGGCTCAGTACCTGACCATCATGGGATCTGAGCCGGGGATATTGGCAGATCCCCCTGACTCGCAAGGCCAGGGAACGCTCTGCCTTTATTACCCCATTTGGGACTGTACGAGTCCACGGTGATGCCATTCGGGATGAGGAATGCCCCTGCCACTTTCCAGCGGATGGTCAACACCCTGCTCAAGGGACTTGAAGGGTACGCGGCCGCGTACCTAGATGACATTGCCGTCTTCAGTCCCACCTGGGAGGACCACCTAGAGCATCTAGCACAGGTGCTCAGGCGGATCCACCGGGCAGGTTTGACCATCAAGCCGGGAAAGTGTCAGCTGGCCATGAGCGAGGTCCAGTACCTCGGTCACCGGGTAGGTGGGGGAACGCTGAAGCCCGAGCCTGAGAAAGTGGAGGCCATCGCATCCTGGCCCACCCCCAGGACCAAGAAGCAGGTGATGTCCTTCTTGGGGACCGCTGGGTACTATAGGAGGTTTGTTCCATGCTATAGTAGCCTAGCAAAGCCCTTGACGGACCTCACCAAGAAGAAGCTGCCCTCTGCAGTCGATTGGACAGTGGACTGCGAGGACAGCCTTCCGGGCCCTAAAGGACGCCCTGTCCCAGCCCGCCCGTGCTACAGGCAGCCGACTTCACGCGGCCCGTTTGTAGTACAGACCGACGCCAGTGACTTCGGCCTCGGTGCGGTGCTCAGCCAGGTGGACTCTGCGAGCCAAGAGCACCCAGTCTTGTACCTGAGCAGGAAGCTGTTACCAAGGGAAGTGGCCTATTCTACAATGGAGAAGGAGTGCCTGGCCATAGTGTGGGCCCTGCAGCGTCTGCAACCCTATCTATACGGGCGCCACTTCATCGTGGAGACGGACCACAATCCCCTCAGCTGGTTGCACACCGTCTCTGGGACGAATGGGCGATTGTTGCGATGGAGCCTTGCGCTCCAGCAATACAACTTTCACCATTCGCCACAAAAGGGGCCGTGACCACGGTAACGCAGACGGGCTGTCCCGACAAGGAGAGGTCGCGGACGGGCGCACGGGGGAACACCGGAGTGTGCTGCCCCCTAGCGCCCTCAAAAGGGGGGAGGTGTGAGGTAAATCCGGAGATATGACGATAAATCATGATATTCAAGTATGTCAGGAAGCCCTCTCCTGGTATCACCCCCCCTTTCCTTCACACAACTGGTTTAGCATCTGTGAAGCACACAACTGGTTTAGCAACAAATTCCATGGCCATGTCCTGTGATATGGAAATTAGGTGGCTTTAGGACTGGACACAGGATGACTCCCGGCCGTGACTCTGTAGTGGGGGCTGCTAGCTAGTTAGCAAGGCTATGGAAATAGCCAGACAGAACGACTCCAGTAAAAAATGGTTCATATCTCGCAAGCCATATTTCCGATAAATATGGCAACCATAAAAATGGTGTCTCCGCATGTGGACGATGCCGGCACCCCCTTTTTATGGGAGCAGGGACATTGGGAAATGCCCCAGGCGTGATATCAGCCATATGGGAACTCGTAGACAGGTCATGAGTCCCCTCGTTCTGTAGCTAAATTCACAACTGTCACAAACGCTCCCAGGCAAAGTTATGGCCAATATCCCCTTGGCTGGATAATTCTGATCCATGCAGGGGGAGTGGCAGTGCTTCCCTGTGAGGTCACTAAGGTAGGAGGGGACCTGGATCTGCCCAGGTTGATAACCCTACTTCGGCCATTTTCCAGCGTTCTTCTGCTCGGGGGCCTGGTTGGGAAAGACCTGTGAGAGAGTTCCTAGAAACCTGGTCTACAGCGCCCCCCTGTGGCCAGACGCACAAGGTAACTGATTGAACTGTGTATGCCTGTTTGTAAACCATGCTTTGTCTGTAGCTGTACTCTGACATAACTGTATATTCTGTAGATTCCCTATTGTATATATTGTAGTTCTAGTGTGCTTTAGGCTGATTAAATTATATAATTAATCTTGGGCTGTTCTGTTATCTCGATCTTGAATCCCACGTCTGTGTGTTCGGCTAATAGTTACCGTGAAGCGGTGGGTGGCAGCGAGTTGTGCCAAGGATTATTGTGGGGAGGCCAGTGAGATTCGGGAAGATATTATATATTCCGCCCGCGGAGGTCGGGGGAATATATACCCTACTCTCACCGGGGACCCTTCAATAATCGGCATAAGTAGTATAGCGGCCTCCTTGCTTATTGTCGGGCAATTCCATAATTGGCCTGACTATAAGAGGGGCGCTAGAGAGCGCGTCACGTGCTCTGTCTGTCGGTCGGGAGGTATAAAGGAGGGTTGACTCCTGCTTGTTACCCCCCGATTGTGACGTACTGGTAGCCAGCGCGGGGGATTTCTGAGTGACCCCCCCGGTGGTTTGTGACACAGGGCCAAAAGAGAAAAGACAGGGCCAAAAGAGAAAAGACAGGGCCAAAAGAGAAAAGACAGGGCCAAAAGAGAAAAGACAGGGCCAAAAGAGAAAAGACAGGGCCAAAAGAGAAAAGACAGGGCCAAAAGAGAAAAGACAGGGCCAAAAGAGAAAAGACAGGGCCAAAAGAAAAAAGACAGGGCCAAAAGAGAACAGACAGGCCCAAAAGTGAAACGATAGGTCCAAAAGAGAGAAGACAGGCCCAAAAGAGAGAAGTCAGGCCCAAAAGAGAGAAGACAGGCCCAAAAGTGAGAAGACAGGGCCAAAAGAGAGAATACAGGGCCAAAAGAGAGAAGTCAGGCTCAAAATAGAGAAGACAGGGCCAAAAGAGAGAAGTCAGGGCCAAAAAAGAGAAGACAGGGCCAAAAGAGAAAAGACAGGGCCAAGAGAGAAAAGACAGGGCCAAAAGAGAACAGACAGGCCCAAAAGTGAAACGACAGGTCCAAAAGAGAGAAGACAGGCCCAAAAGAGAGAAGTCAGGCCCAAAAGAGAAGCAACAGGTCCAAAAGAGAGAAGACAGGCCCAAAAAAGAGAACACAGGCCCAAAAGAGAGAAGATAGGCCCAAAAGAGAGAAGACAGACCAAAAAGAAAGCAGACAGTGGCGTAAAAAAAATAGCACTTACCAGACCCCAAAATAGTTACAGTTGGCGGGTGCCTATGGTTCTCCCCCAGAAAGCTACGTCGCAGTCACACACACACACACACACACACACACACACACACACACACACACACACACATCAGGCGATAGTGTACCGCCCCGCGGCTCGGCCGCAGCCGAGCTGCTCGGATCCGGGCTTGTCGGTGGGTGGCTCGAGCGCCTCCGGACTCGGGGGTCACGTCGCTCTGAAGGGAAGCTGGCGCTACGTGAGGGGTTTCGGTGGGGAGGTTCCCGGCCAGAGCCACGGTTTTGGGTTTAAGTTTGTGACGTCACCCACGGGTTGTGGTGAGTGTGGACACCACCGCTGCCGTTGACTAGGCTCCCGGGGACGGTGTTGCGCAGCCAGGTGTTAGCCCCTCCGTGGGTAGGGGGTCGATGATCCTGGGGCCCGGTTGTTGAGGTTAGGATGTGGGGGTGCGGGCGTGATGGTGCGGTGCGGGGCGCTGCGCAGCCCGAGGGCACTGTTGTACTCACTACGACAGATACACCGGAGTCTCTGGTAAACCAAAAAGATGGTGGTCGGTGCCCGCAGCCGGCTGCGTCTGGTCCCCCACCCGGTTTGTGGCTCCCGCCTTTCTCCTGCACCTGGTTTTGTAGATTTTGACTGCCTGCGCTTCCGCGACGGGAGTCTGCTCCCCGACTTTGTGTGTGTGTCGGGAGAGCCCTTTTGCCCGCAGACGCTGGCCCGTGGGATCTCTCTGCCTGAGCGGTGGCTTTCTATCCCCCTCGTTGGGCTGTTGTCTTCAGTCTGGACTTGGGTGTGAAAGAACCTAAGGTCCAGACCCAAATCAGTGAATTTGACTCGGTTCAGTGGTTTCTGGGCCTCGTTCTGGGTCTGAGTACCCCTCCTGGTGCTCTGGTTTCCAGTTGGTTCCCCGGTTCGGTACCCTGTCCCGGTCTCTGTCTGTGACTACCTGGCTAGTCCAGGGCGTCACATTACTGTACTGCTTCCGGCTGGCAGGGACTGTGACACACTGGAATGCAACAAGGACCTGCTGTGAAACGCATTGATGACCTGCTGTGAAATGCAATGAGGAACTGCTGTGGAAAGAATCGAGGGCCTGCTTTGAGCACAACGAGAAACTGCTGTGGAGCACAACGAGAAACTGCTGTGGAGCACAATGAGGAACTGCTGTGGAATCCATTGAGGACCTGCTGTTAAACACATTGAGGACCTACTCTGCTGGAAGGACTGCTGTGGTATGCACAAGGGCTGCTGGGAGCGCCCTGCTCTGGAACGCAGTAGGACCTGAGAGCAATGCAGATGTTTTGGGTCTAATAAGTACAATTCTTCTGGGTGTGTCTGCCTTTTTTGGGGGGTAAACTTGCCCCAACCCGTGTTTCCTCAAAAATAATACCTAGCACATTTTTCAGGGCAAAAAATAATATGACATTGTCTTATTTTTGGGGAAACATGGTACCGTCGACACCTGAAAGCAGCATTTAATTGGTTGGTTTGCCAATGTGGTCTTGTATCGGTGCCCCTCCCCACCACGGGCAACACAAACAATTTTTTTCAATTTTTTTGTTTTTTTACCGCATTTATAATTTTTTTATCAGTTTAAATTTTGAAAAAAAAATTTAACTGTTGAGGTGTACCGTCCCCACGTCAGCAGCCGGGCTGCTCGGATCCGGATCCGCGGTGGCTCGATGGGAGCCCAGACCCAAGGGTAGTGCGGTCACTCAAATAAAGGGGATATTTACAGAGAATGGTGTATCTACAGTTCATGACGCCCCCGTGGTGTGTGGTAAGATGGAGTGCCACTGCTGCAGCTGGTGAGTACCCGGTGGCGATGGAGTGGGTAGCTAGGTGTTTAACCCCTCCACGGGTAGAGGTGAATGCCCCGGGTCTCGGTGATAGTGACGGGGATGTGCCGTTGGGGAGGTAAGGGTCACTTGTGTACTCACTCAGTCCATAAAGCTGACAACTTAGTAAACCAAAGTTCTGGACACCGTGCCGCTGAGGGGAGCACGTTTGGGTCCCGTTACTATTGGTGTTGCCTGATGATCAGTGACCTTTCCCTTGGCACCTAGTTTTCTTCTTAGTTGGCCCCTATAGTTTGAAACTAGTCGGGTCCTGCTCCCCAGTGTTGCTGTCTCAGGGTTCACGCTTGGGATTTCCTGGACCGTTTTATTGGAAAGTCCTATGCCCCTCGTTACGCTAGTACCCCGATTTTGGAGCAAGTGTAGAGCGGATCTTGAAGGCTCCGTCTTCGTCGGGTAAATTGTCAGGTTGCCTGAAGCTACTCACTGACCTAGGGTCCACATACCCCGGCATGCCCTGGTCCTAGGCCAGTGATGGTACAAGGCCTCCTCGACAATACCATGCCCCTTGTCACGATCCCCTGCGACTGGGGCTCCAGCTCCTACCAGGCCCAGACCACCGTCTGCTACCTAGTAGTTCCAAGGAGCCCAGCTCCTGACTTCCTCTCTCCTTCACTTCCAACACTATACTGGCCTACTCCTGACACTCCTGACCTCCCCTTACCCCAACCCTATTCCACTCAGGCCGTCCACTGGTGTGCCTGGTGGGTGTGGTGCAGAGTGTTCCTAGGATTTTGA